>NW_025317545.1:0-60418 GCF_018873765.1 Telopea speciosissima
TTTGTAAAAGTGTCCTTATCTCTAATTAGATATGTGGATGCGATGTTGAGGGTTGTGACGTTCGAATCGATACCTATTTCGACATATGTCTATTTTCGATTTAAACAAGATCGGGTGGGTCGTTTGGGTTTATTTGCTGCATTTCTGTACTTTTTTGGGTTTGGTATTTTCTAAAAAGTGTCCTTATCTCATATTAGACGTGTGGATGCGATATTGAGGGTCGTGACCTTCGAACCGATTCCTATTTCGGCTTATGTTCCTTTTTTGTTTAAACCAGACCGGGTGGGTCATTTGGGGTTATTTGGGGGGAATTTCTATACTTTTTTGGGCTAAAGGTTTTCTAAACGGTGTCTTTATCTCTTATTAGACGTGTGGATGCAATGTTGAGGGTCGTGACCATCGAATCGATATCTATTTCGACATATGTTGATTTTTTGTTTAAACCAGACTGGGTGGGTCATTTGGGGTTATTTAGGGGCATTTCTGTACTTTTTTGGGTGGATGGGTCGTTTGGGGTTATTTGGGGGCATTTCTATACTTTTTTGTGCTTGGGATTTTCTAAAAAGTGTCCCTATCACTTATAAGATGTGTGGATGCAATGTTGAGGGTTGTGACCGTCAAATCGATACCTATTTCGGCATATGTTCATTTTTTGTTTAAACCAGACAGGGTGAGTCGTTTGGGGTTATTTGGGGGCATTTCTGTACTTTTTTGGGCATGGTCTTTTCTAAAAAGTGTCCTTATCTCTTATTAGACGTGTGAATGGGATGTTAAGGATCGTGTCCTTTGAATCAATACGTATTTCGGCATATGTTTATTTTTTTTTTTAAACCAGACCGGGTGGGTTATTTGGGGTTATTTGGGGGCATTTCCATACTTTTTTGGGTTTGGTATTTTCTAAAGAGTGTCCTTATCTCTTATTAGACGTGTGGATGCGATGTTGAGGGTCGTGACCTTTGAATCGATACCAATTTTAGCATATGTTTAGTTTCGATTTATACCTAACCGGGTGGGTCGTTTGGGGTTATTTAGGGGCATTTCTGTACTTTTTTGGGGTTGGGATTTTCTTAAAAGTGTCCTTATCGTTTATTAGAAGTGTGGATGCGATGTTGAGGGTCATGACCTTCGAATGGATACCTATTTTGACATATGTTCATTTTTGGTTTAAACCGTACTAGGTGGGTCGTTTGGGGTTATTTGGGGGCATTTCTGTATTTTTTTGGGTTTTGTATTTTCTATAAAGTGTCCTTATCTCTTATTAGACGAGTGGATGTGGTGTTGAGGGTCGTGACCTTCGAATCGATACCTATTTTGACATATGTTCATTTTCGGTCCGAACCTTATCGGGTTGGCCGTTTGGAGTTATATGGGGGCATTTCGGTACCCTTCCGGGTTTGGGACTCTTTAAAAAGTGTCCTTATCTCTTATTAGACGTGTAGATGCAATGTTGACGGTCGTGACCTTCGAATCGATACCTATTTCGACTTATGTTCGTTTTCAGTTGAAACCAGACTGGTTGGGTCGTTTGGGGTTATTTGGCGCCATTGCAGTACTTTTTAGGGTTTGGTATTTTCTAAATAGTGTCCTTATCTCTTATTAGATGTGTGGATGCAATGTTGATGGTCATGACCTTCGAATCGATGCCTATTTTGACGTATGTTTATTTTCGTCTGAAACCAGACCGGTTGGGTCGTTTAAGGTTATTTGGGGGCATTTTTGTACTTTTTTGGGCTTGGGATTTTATGAAATGTGTCCTTATCACTTATTAGACGTGTGGATGCAATGTTAAGGGTCATGACCGTCGAATCGATACCTAGTTCGACATATGTTCAATTTTTGTTTAAACCAGATCGGTTGGGTCGTTTGGGGTTATTTGGCGGCATTTCCATACTTTTTTGGGTTTGGTATTTTCTAAAAAGCCTCCTTATCTGTTATTAGACGTGTGGATGCGAGGTTGAGGGTCGTGACCTTTGAATCGATACCTATTTTGGCATATGTTCAGTTTTTTGTTTAAACCAGACCGAGTGGGTCGTTTGGGGTTATTTGGGGGCATTTCTGTACTTTTTTGGGTTTGGTATTTTCTATAGAGTGTCCTTATCTCTTATTAGATGTGTGGATGCGATGTTGAGGTTCGTGACCTTCGAATTGATACCTATTTTAGCATAAGTTCATTTTAGATTTAAACTTGACTTGGTGGGTCGTTTGGAGTTATTTGGGGGCATTTCTGTACTTTTTTGGACTTGGGATTTTCTAAAAAGTGTCCTTATCACTAATTAAACGTTTGGATGCGATGTTGAGGGTCGTGACCTTCGAAACGATTCCTATTTTGACATATGTTCATTTTTGGTTTAAATCGGACCAGGTGGGTCGTTTGGGGTTATTTGGGGGCATTTCTGTACTTTTTGGTTTTGGTATTTTTTAAAAGGTGTCATTATCTCTTATTAGTTGTGTGGATGCGATGTTGTGGGTCGTGACTTTCGAATTGATACCTATTTTGGCATATGTTCATTTTTTGTTTAAACCAGACAGGGTGGGTCATTTGGGGTTATTTGGGGGCAATTCTGTACTTTTTTGGGCGTGGACTTTTCTAAAAAGTGTCCTTATCTCTTATTAGACGTGTGGATGAGATGTTGAGGGTCGTGACCTTCGGGTCGATACCTATTTCGACATATGTTCATTTTCTGTTTAAATCAAACTGGGTGGGTCGTTTGGGGTAATTTGGGGGCATTTCTATACTTTTTTGGGTTTGGGATTTTCTAAAAAGTGTCCTTATCACTAATTGGATCTGTGGATGCGATTTTGAGGGTATTGACCTTCGAATCGATACCTATTTCAACATATGTTCATTTTCGATTTAAACCAGACCAGGTTGGTCGTTTGGGATTATTTGGGGGTATTTCTGTACTTTTTTGGGTTTGGTATTTTTTAAAGAGTGTCCTTATCACTTATTAGACGTATGGATGCGATGTTGAGGGTCGTGACCTTCGAATCGATACCTATTTTGGCTTATGTTCATTTTTCGTTTAAACCAGACCGGGTGGGGCGTTTGGGGTTATTTGCGGGCATTTCTATACTTTTTTGGGCTTGGCATTTTCTAAAAAGTGTCCTTATCACTTATAAGATGTGTGGATCCAATGTTGAGGGTCGTGACCGTGGAATTGATACCTATTTTGGGATATGTTCATTTTTTGTTTAAACCAGACAGGGTGAGTCATTTGGAGTTATTTGGGGGCATTTCTGTACTTTTTTGGGCGTGGTCTTTTCTAAAAAGTGTCCTTATCTCTTATTAGACGTGTGGATGGGATGTTGAGGATCGTGTCCTTCGAATCGATACCTATTGCGAAATATGTTCGTTAACGGTTTAAACCAGACCAAGTGCGTCGTTTGGGGTTATTTGGGGGCATTTTTGTACTTTTTTGGGTTTGGTATTTTCTAACAAGGGCGCTTATATCTTATAAGACGTATGGATGTGATGTTGAGGGTCATGACCTTCGAATCGATACCTATTTCAGCATATGTTCCTTTTCGGTTTAAACCAGACTGGGTGGGTCGTTTGAGGTTATTTAGGGGTATTTCTATACTTTTTTGGGTTTGTTAATTTCTAAAAAGTGTCCTTATCTCTTATTTGACGTGTGGATGCGATGTTGAGGATCATGACCTTCGAATCGATACCTATTTCATCATATGTTCATTTTCGATTTAAACCGGACCGGGTGGGTCGGTTGGGGTTATTTAGGGGCATTTCCCTACTTTTTTGGGGTTGGGATTTTCTAAAAAGTGTCCTTATCACTTATTAGACGTGTGGATGCCGATGTTTAGGGTCGTGACCTTCGAATCGATACCTATTTCGACATATGTTCATTTTCAGTTTAAACCATACCAGGTGGATCGTTTGGGGTTATTTGGGGGCATTTCTGTATTTTTTTGGGTTTGGTATTTTCTAAAAAGTGTCATTATCTCTTACTAGATGTGTGGATGCGTTGTTGAGGGTCGTGACCTTCGAATCGAAACCTATTTTGACATATGTTCATTTTTGGTCCGAACCTTATCGGGTTGGCCGTTTGGAGTTATTTGGGGGCATTTCGGTACCCTTCTGGGTTTGGGACGCTCTAAAAAGTGTCCTTATCTCTTATTAGACGTGTGGATGCAATGTTGATGGTCGTGACCTTCGAATCGATACCTATTTCGACATATGTTCGTTTTCGATTTAAACCAGACTGGTTGGGTCGTTTGGGGTTATTTGGCAGCATTGCTGTTCTTTTTTGGGTTTGGTATTTTATAAATAGTATCCTTATCTCTTATTAGATGTGTGGATGCAATGTTGAGGGTCATGACCTTCGAATCGATACCTATTTCGACGTAAGTTTATTTTCGTCTGAAACCAGACCGGTTGGGTTGTTTGGGGGCATTTTTGTACCTTTATGGGCTTCGGATTTTATGGAAAGTGTCCTTATCACTCATTAGACGTGTGGATGCACTGTTAAGGGTCATGACCGTCGAATCGATACCTATTTCGACATATATTCAATTTTTGTTTAAACCAGATCGGGTGGGTCGTTTGGGGTTATTTGGCAGCATTTCTATACTTTTTTGGGTTTGGTATTTTCTAAAATGCGTCCTTATCTATTATTACATGTGTGGATGCGAGGTTGGGGGTTGTGACCTTCGAATCGATACCTATTTCGGCATATGTTCATTTTTTGTTTAAACCAGATCGAGTGGGTTGTTTGGGGTTATTTGGGGGCATTTTTGCACTTTTTTGGGTTTGGTATTTTCTAAAGTGTATCCTTATCTCTTATTAGACGTGTGGATGCGATGTTGTGGGTTGTGACCTTCGAATCGATACCTATTTTAGCATTAGTTCATTTTCAATTTAAACTTGACTGGGTGGGTCGTTTGGAGTTATTTGGGGGCATTTCTATACTTTTTTGGAGTTGGGATATTCTAAAAAGTGTCATTATCACTTATTAGACGTTTGGATGCGATGTTGTGGGTTGTGATTTTCGAATTGATACCTATTTCGGCATATGTTCATTTTTGTTTAAACCAGACAGGGTGGGTCGTTTGGGGTTATTTGGGGACATTTTTGTACTTTTTTGGCCGTGGTCTTTTCTAAAAAGTGTCCTTATCTCTTATTAGATGTGTGGATGGGATGTTGAGGGTCGTGACCTTCGAGTCAATACCTATTTTGACATATGTTCATTTTCTGTTTAAATCAAACTGGGTGGGTCGTTTGGGGATATTTGGGGGCATTTCTATACTTTTTTGGGTTTGGGATTTTCTAAAAAGTGTCCTTATCACTAATTGGATGTGTGGATGCGATTTTGAGGGTATTGACCTTCGAATCGATACCTATTTCAACATATGTTCATTTTCGATTTAAACCAGACCAGGTTTGTCGTTTGGGGTTATTTGGGGGTATTTCTGTTGTTTTTTGGGTTTGGTATTTTCTAAAGAGTGTCCTTATCACTTATTAGACGTGTGGATGCGATGGTGAGGGTTGTGACCTTCGAATCGATACCTATTTTGGCATATGTTCATTTTTCGTTTAAACCAGACTGGGTGGGGCGTTTGGGGTTATTTGAGGGCATTTCTGTATTTTTTTGGGCTTGGGATTTTCTAAGAAGTGTCCTTATTTCATATTAGACGTGCGGATGTGATGTTAAGGGTCGTGACCTTCGAATCGATACCTATTTCGACATATGTTCATTTTCGATTTAAATCAAACTGGGTGGGTCGTTTGGGGTTATTTAGGGGCATTTCTGTATTTTTTTGGGTTTGGGAATTTCCAAAAAGTGTCCTTATCTCTAATTAGACGTGTGGATGCAATGTTGAGGGTCATGACCATCGAATCGATAACTATTTCGACATATGTTTATTTTTTGTTTAAACAAGACCGGGTGGGTCATTTGGGGTTATTTGGGGGCATTTTTGTACTTTTTTGGGCTTGAGATTTTATGAAAAGTGTCCTTATCACTTATTAGGCGTGTGGATGAAATGTTGAGGGTCGTGACCGTCGAATCGATACCTATTTTGACATATGTCCATTTTCGGTTTAAACAAGACCAGGTGGGTCGTTTGGGTTTATTTGGGGGCATTTCTGTACCTTTTTAGGTTTGGTATTTTCTAAAAAGTGTCCTTATCTCTTATTAGACGTGTGGATGAGATGTTGAGGGTCGTGACCTTCGAACCGATACCTACTTCAGCATATGTTCATTTTTAGTTTAAACCAGACCGGGTGGGTCATTTGGGGTTATTTGGGGGAATTTCTGTACTTTTTTGGGCTAAAGGTTTTCTAAAAAGTGTCCTTATCTCTTATTCGACGTGTGGATGCAGTGTTGAGGGTCATGACCATCGAATCGATACCTATTTCGACATATGTTCATTTTTTATTTAAACAAGACCGGGTGGGTCAGTTGGGGTTATTTGGGGGCATTTCTGTTCTTTTTTGGGCTTGTGATATTTTAAAAAGTGTCCTTATCACTTATTAGATGTGTAGATGCAATGTTGAGGGTCATGACCATCAAATCGATATTTATTTCGACATATGTTCATTTTTTGTTTAAACAAGATCGGGTGGGTCATTTCGGGTTATTTGGGGGCATTTCTGTACTTTTTTGGTTTTAGATTTTCTAAAAAGTATCCTTATCTCCTATTAGACTTGTGGATGCGATGTTGAGGGTCGTGACCTTCAAATCGATATCTATTTCGACATATGTTCATTTTCTGTTTAAACCAGATCGGGTGGGTCGTTTAGGGTTATTTGGCGGCATTTCTATACTTTTTTGGGTTTGGTATTGTCTAAAAAGTGTCTTTATCTGTTATTAGACGTGTGAAGTGATGTTGAGGGTCTTGAGCTTCGAATCGATAACTATTTCGGCATATGTTCATTTTTTGTTTAAATAAGACCGGGTGGGTCGTTTGGGGTTTTTTCGGGGCATTTCTGTACTTTTTGGGGTTTGGTATTTTCTAAAGAGTGTCCTTATTTCTTATTAGACGTGTGGATGTGCTGTTGAGGGTCGTGACCTTCGAATCGATACCTATTTTAGCATATGTTCATTTTCGGTTTAAACTTGACTGGATGGGTCATTTGGGGTTAGTTAGGGGCATTTCTATACTTTTTTGGGCTTGGGATTTTCTAAAAAGTGTCCTTATAACTTATAAGACGTGTGGATGCAATGTTGAGGGTCGTGACCGTCGAATCGATACCTATTTCGACATATGTTTATTTTTTGTTTAAACCAAACCGGGTGAGTCGTTTGGGGTTATTTGGTGGCATTTCTATACTTTTTTGGGTTTGATATTTCCTTATAAGCGTCCTTATCTGTTATTAGACGTGTGGATGCGATGTTGAGGGTCGTGACCTTCGAATCAATACCTAATTTGGCATATGTTCATTTTTTGTTTAAACCAGACCGGGTGGGTCGTTTGGGGTTATTTGGGGGCATTTTCGTACTTTTTTGGTTTTGGTATTTTCTAAAGAGTGTCCTTATCTCTTATTAGACATGTGGATGCGATGTTGAGGGTCGTGACCTTTGAATCAATACCTATTTTAGCATATGTTCATTTTCGGTTTATACCTGACCGGGTGGGTCGTTTGGGGTTATTTGGGGGGATTTCTATACTTTTTTTGGGGTTGGGATTTTCTAAAAAGTGTCCTTATTAGTTATTAGACGTGTGGATGCGATGTTGAGGGTCGTGACCTTCGAATCGATACCTATTTCGACATATGTTCATTTTCGATTTAAACCGTACTTGGTGGGTCGTTTGGGTTTATTTGGGAGCATTTCTGTACTTTTTTGGGTTTGGTATTTTTTTAAAAGTGTCCTTATCTCTTATTAGACGTGTGGATGCGGTGTTGAGGGTCGTGACCTTCGAATCGATACCTATTTTGACATATGTTCATTTCCGGTCCGAACCTTATCGGGTTGGCCGTTTGGAGTTATTTGGAGTCATTTCGGTACCCTTCCGGGTTTGGGACTCTCTAAAAAGTGTCCTTATCTCTTATTAGACGTGTGGATGCAATGTTGACGGTCGTGACCTTCGAATCAATACCTATTTCGATATATGTTCGTTTTCGATTTAAACCAGACTGGTTGGGTTGTTTGGGGTTATTTGGCGGCATTGCTGTACTTTTTTGGGGTATTTTTTAAATAGTGTCCTTATCTCTTATTAGATGTGTGGATGCAATGTTGACGGTCATGACTTTCGAATTGATACCTTTTTTTTTTTTGATAGGTAAGTGTGATTGTATTAAGAAAGAAAGAAAAAATACAGAAGAAGGCAGCCCTTGTCCTCCCCCCTTAGACAGGGCCTAAGAGGGGGAGGAGAGCCCCTAAAACAACCCGAGGATAGGCCCTCGGTGGAAAAGCCTAAGACCAGGCCAACAACTCAATGAGACATGGTCCTTAAAAAAACTTTACAATCTGAATCATTCTTAACCAACTCCACCAAGTCCTGTGGGAAATCAAGTGGATAAAAAATTGCTTCCCCATCCCCCGTATCCATGGCTGCAATAAAGTCTGCTGGCTGGTTGAGCTCTCTCCAAACATGTTTGATCTCCTTACGCTGTAATTGTTGTAGTAGCGTAGCTATACAGTCCCTCAAGATTTGCATGCTCCAAGGGCAGTCCACAGCCCCATTAAGAATATCTACTGCCAATTTGGAATCGGATCTGATGGAAACCCGAAGTAGGTTCCTTTGAATACAAAAAGTGACCCCCTTTAAAATTGCAAAAAGCTCCATGCCTAGAACAGAATTAATATCTCCCTTCCCCGCAAATGCCATTAGGGCAACACCTGCATCATCACGAATGATTCCACCATAGGAAGCTCTATCAGCTGTTAAGGACCCATCATAGTGAAGGACTGCCATGTGAGTAGGAGGTCTAAACCAAGCACAGGTTTTTTGAGTAATCACCTTCCAATCCACCCTAATCCCCCAATTATCAGCCAAGAACTGGTTCCTTGGGCTGTGGACAACAGAAATGGGAAAGGCAGCACACTTAATGGCCACATCAAGACGAATTGCCTCTATAATCTGATCATGGGTTCTAACCTTGTTCTCAAACAACCTTCGGTTTCTCTCCCACCAAATGTAATGCACAGTAGCACAAAAACCCAACTTGGGAACCAAATCCTTCATATCATTTGCACAACCAACACTCAAGAGCCAAGCAAGCACATTCTGGAGATTGGTAGGGCCTCCACTCCCTTGGGAGAAAAAAGAACTAATTTTACCCCAAATGCTAGTGGAAAAAGGGCAATTAAAGAAAAGATGCTCATGACTTTCGGTACCAGCCCAACTCAAGATGCAATTCGGCCCAACCTGAATATTCCTTTTAATAAGCTGATCTTTGGTAGGTAGAGCTTCCATAAGGCATCTCCAAGTTGTGCAAGAATGCTTAGGGAAATTCTGAGTAAACCAAACAAATTTATGCCATCCTACTTTAGGAGAGGATCTTCTAACAGTGTCCCAGGCTGACTTAGTAGTAAATAAGCCATTAGGGGAATTCTTCCAAATAATAAGGTCATCCCTGCCTCTCAAAATAGGAACATGTTGCAAATCCCCCCAAGCGCTAATAAGATCAAAAGACCCATGAGGAGTAGGATGCCAGGTGCCTTGTCTTATAATATCCGAAACCAGAGCCATATGATGAGAACCCGCATCGTATCTGATACGATCCTCAAAATTTTTTATTAAAACCCCTTGAGGATGCCACTTATCAAGCCATAGCCTTGTAGCATGGCCAGACCCAATAAAGTGGTGAACATGGGGTTCAACCAAATCTCTATACTTGAGAACTTTACGCCAAACCCAAGAGCAATTTTGGGGAATTTTCACGGTCCAAATAGAGTCATTTTTTAAATAACGGGCATAAACCCACAGGCTGTCCTTTTTGGAAGCAATCCACCAGATTTGCTTAAGGATAGCCGCAATATTCATTTCTGAAATTCTGCGGATACCTAAGCCACCCTCATCCTTAGGTTTGTAAATTCTATCCCAAGAAACATAATGTACCTTTCGTTCCAAGGAAGGGCCCGTCCAAAGGAAATTCGAGAACATGGATTCCAGCTTTTGCTTGACACCACCTGGTAATGCAAAGATGCCCGACCAATATATATAGCAGCCTTGAAGAACAGAGGTAAGAAGCTGCAACCTTCCTGCAAAGGATAAGAAACGAGCTTTCCAGCCTTCAAGTCTTCGCCTCACTAGATCCAAGATAGCGGAGCAATCTGCCATAGAAAGTTTACGAGGTACAAGTGGAACACCAATGTACCGAATGGGCAGCTTAGTGTCCACAAAATTTGTTAATTCCAATAGTTGCAGCCTGGCCGTTTGGGTAAGGCCCCCTAAAATAATAAAGGACTTAGCTTTGTTGAGTCTCAACCCAAAGTAAGTATGAAAATCAGATAGAGCCCCCAAACAAGCCAAAATAGAGTCAGGAACAGCCTTCACAAAAATCATCAAATCATCTGCAAAGATCAGGTGTGTAAGATGGGAGCTTTTGCACCTTGGAAGGAGGTTGATCTATCCCTCAACTTCCAACTTCCGCATTAAGGCCGAAAATCCTTTCATAGCAATTGTGAATAAATAAGGGGAAAGCGGGTCCCCCAATCTTATCCCCCTCTTGCCCCTAAAATAACCTGTTGGGCTCCCATTGAGAAGGATTGAGAAACTAGGAGTATCAACACAAGCCTTCACCCACCGGATAAACTTGCTTGGAAAACCCATCCTATCCATGATCTCAAAAAGAAACTTCCTACTTAGAGAGTCATAAGCTTTATGTAAGTCAATTTTCAGCACCGCCGTAGGGGGAGTCCCCTTCTGCTATAGACCCCTAACCATATCATGACATACTAGAATATTATCCACAATGGAGCGACCTTTGATAAACGCAGACTGGTTGTCACTAACCACCTTCCCCACAACTCCTTGTAACCTATTAGACAAAACTTTTGGAATAATTTTATAAAATAGGTTGCAAAGGGCAATAGGCCTATAGCCCGTAAACGAAGAAGTATTATTAGTCTTTGGGATAAGACTAATAAAAGTAGCATTGATAGAGGTAGGCATACTGGACTTCGAAAAAAACCACTTAACGGCCAAAGTGAGATCTTCCCCAACAACCTCCCAAGCATGCTTAAAAAAGGCTGCCCCAAATCCATCCGGTCCTGGAGCTTTTGAGTTCTTCATGGAAAACCCACCTCTCTAATCTCCTTGTTAGAAACCTGCCCAATAAGATTACTGTCACGCGCAAGGTCCGAGACCATGTTGCAAAGGGACAGTCCGGGAAGAACCCAACATCTTCAACATTAGCACCAAACAAATTCATGTAAAAAGAAATTGCCTCCTCTTTAATCAGATTCGGCTCCTTGATAACCTCATTTTCGGCATTGTACACCTCCAAAATGTGATTCCTGTTTTGCCTGCACACCATAGACTTATGAAAAAAGCTATTATTACCATCCCCCAATTGAATGTTCTTGACTCTAGATTTCTCTTTAAGAAACTTTTCTTCAGTACTAAGGGCTGCCCACAACTTCTTCTTGGCTGCTGTTTCTAAAAATACCAAATTGAGGTCATTGGGATGGGTAGCAAGGCTGATTTGGATCTGAGCTAAGTCCGAAGAAGCCTCCTTCACTGCAAGAAAAACATCCCCGATACTATCTTTATTCCATTTCTTCAGCTCTGTCTTGACATTTTTGAGCCGAGCAGCAAACCTAAGTATAGGATTAAGCTTCATATTCACCGGGCTGTCCCACGCTTTAGCTACCACTTCATCAAACCCCTCCCTACCAATCCAAGCCTCAAAGAACCGGAAAGGTTTAGGACCAAAATTTACCCCATCAAGAATTGAAATCACAGTTGGAGAGTGATCCGAAAGCCCTGGGAGCAGAAAGTAGCTTCTGAAGACCTGAGAACATCCAACCAAAGCAAGTTAACCATGGTCCTATCCAACTTGCAGCAAACTCGAGAGCTGCCCCCTTGCCTATTATTCCAAGTAAATAATTCCCCTTTCCACTTTAAGTCAATAAGGCCCGTGTCAAAAATAAAAGTATTAAAATCATCAACTTCCTCCAGACGGATAGGTTCTCCTCCAAGCTTCTCACTTTGTTGTCGAACAATATTAAAGTCCCCCAGAGCAATCCAAGGACCTGAAATATTAGAACCAAAACTAGTAACATCCCTCCAAAGCTCCCTCCTCTCCTCCACCCAATTAGAAGCATAGACAGCAGTGCACAAATAACTGAGAGAGGATCCCAAAGTGGTCACTTTCAAATGGATAATTGGTCTGATTTTAGAATCTCCTCCACTTTAAACACAGCCGAATCCCAACCCACCCAAATGCGAGCTGTAGAACCTACTTCTCCATTATGGAGATACTTCCAATTTGAAATGAAAGAGTCAAAAACAGCAGCACAATTCTTTGTTTTCAACTTAGTCTCAAGAAGAATAGCTAATTTTGCATTATTATCCAGAATCACTTTCCTAACCCCACACTTCTTTGTAGGGGCATTCATGCCCCTAATGTTCCAGGAAATGCAATTCATCAAAGATGATGGGCTGCCATATCAGTCCCACCCTTAGTGGGTCCTTCTATTCTCATGGCCAGCCCTTCCTTTACAGGAATTCGTTGAGGCTGGAATTTTGTACTTCTTCCACAAGGCCGGTTAAATAAAGAAGAGCTAATAGAATTAGAAAAACCCATAACTCTGCCCAAGGGTCCTTGGCTGGCCCGGTTCTCCGCTGCCACCCTCTTTAATCTTTCAAAATTAGCTGAAGGTTTGTTGGCCAAACTAGCTCCCTTGCATTTTAAAGACAGCATCTCTTCACCACTTTTATTTCCTTCTAAATTGGTACTATCCTTTTGCGCATCAGGTGCACCTTCTTTCCTTCCCAATGGAGATAGCCTTGAGCTACAATCCAACGGATTTGCCAATGCCAGCTCCCCCTTAGAAGATACAGAATTTGCCCCTTTAATTTCTCCATCTTCCAAGCACAACGCACTAGGTGTCTTCTCAATATGGGAAGTGGGAAGATTTGAATTTAAACTTTGACCAGCAGCATTTAATTGTGGCATTTCCTCCATAATATCTCCAGCAGATCCGCCAATCTGATTATTCAAGGAAAATCCCCCAATCACCTCCTCTCCCAAATTTGGAAGAGTAGATAACGGCTGGGGAGAAGAATTATCTCCTTCCATATTCGAATCCTCCAACAGTTCGTTACCTAAGAGAATGGCACAAGACTCCGGATCCAGCATCAAATCGTCAGGATCATAATGCACCTCCTCCGTAAGATGTTCCAACAGGGCAAAAGCATTGGACTGTGAAATATCCTTAGTACTAGACTTACCTTCAAGAATTAACTCAGATTTCTTCAAAACCTTCTTGCCAAAGTTGGCGCCTTGATCCAAGGAATTGAGATCTCCTCCTTTATTCTTGCGAGAACTATGGGAATCCAAATTTGAATTTGAATTACCAATTTCAGTCTGCTCGGCCGGCAAGTCAGCCTCATTTCTGGCCACAGTTCCAGCTTCTTTCCCGGCAACACCCTTCACCCGCCATTCTTGCTTGATTCTCGAGAAATTTTTATCAGGCTTACGGCTTCCAGACTTGCATGCATCAATCATATGCCCAAAGACCTTACAATGCACACAAAGAGGGGGCTTCCAATCATAAACCACTTGTTGATTGAAGGCAAAACCACCATCACCATAAACTGGAACGGACAGAGGCAGCTCTTTGTTGGCAGAAACCTCCACACACAAACGAGCGTAGGACAATCTCTCCATGGACCTTGTCATCTTGTCCGTAACAATAGGCTTCCCAATGACACTCCCAATAGAACTAAGAGCTTCAGAAGACCAGAAATGAAAAGGGAGATTGGGAAGAGAAACCCATACCGGGACAGAACATAAATCCACCCTCTCTAAGCAAACATCTGGACTCCAAGGACGCAGGATCATCGGCCTTCTTTGAACATACCAAGGTCCCCCTTCAAGAACTTTAGTTTTGGCATCTCCAAAATTAAAGCGAAATATAAAAATTCCACTCTCTAATAAGTTAACATCAACATGCCCTGCAATCTTCCATTACTTCAGGAGCATATCCCTTGTAAAGGTAAAACTAGGCCGACCACCAATGAAGTGCCCCATTAGGGTGTTCTTCCATTTATCAAGACCTTTTTTTATCATCTCATCCGGACAATTCGCAGCCAAAGTCCCACCAATCTCCTCAGGCTCAACATAAGACAACTTCAACCTTCGAATCGATACCTATTTCAACGTATGTGTATTTTCGTCTGAAACCAGACCGGTTGGGTCGTTTGGGGTTATTTGGGGGCATTTTTGTACTTTTTTGGGCTTGGGATTTTATGAAAAGTGTCCTTATCACTTATTAGACGTGTGGATGCAATGTTAAGGGTCATGACCGTCGAATCGATACCTATTTCGACATATGTTCAATTTTTGTTTAAACCAGATCGGGTGGGTCGTTTGGGGTTATTTGGCGGCATTTCTATACTTTTCTGGGTTTGGTATTTTCTAAAAAGCGTCCTTATCTATTATTAGACGTGTGGATGCGAGGTTGAGGGTCGTGACCTTCGAATCGATACCTATTTTGGCATATGTTCATTTTTTGTTAAAACCAGACCGAGTGGGTCGTTTGGGGTTATTTGGGGGTATTTCTGCACTTTTTTGGGTTTGGTATTTTCTAAAAGGCGTCCTTATCTGTTATTAGATGTGTGGATGTGAAGTTGAGGGTCGTGACCTTCGAATCGATACCTATTTCGGCATATGTTCATTTTTTGTTTAAACCAGATCGAGTGGGACGTTTGGGGTTATTTGGGGGCGTTTCTGCACTTTTTTGGGTTAGGTATTTTCTAAAGAGTGTCCTTATCTCTAATTAGACGTGTGGATGCGATGTTGAGGGTCATGACCTTCGAATCGATACCTATTTTAGCATAAGTTCATTTTCGGTTTAAACTTGACTGGGTGGGTCGTTTGGAGTTATTTGGGGGCATTTCTGTACTTTTTTGGAGTTGGGATTTTCTAAAAAGTGTCCTTATCACTTATTAGACGTTTGGATGCGATGTTGTGGGTCGTGACTTTCGAATTGATACCTATTTTGGCATATTTTCATTTTTGGTTTAAACCAGACAGGGTGGATCGTTTGGGGTTATTTGGGGCCATTTCTGTACTTTTTTGGCCGTGGTCTTTTCTAAAAAGTGTCCTTATCTCTTATTAGACGTGTGGATGGGATGTTGAGAGTCGTGACCTTCGAGTCGATACCTATTTCAACATATGTTCATTTTCTGTTTAAATCAAACTGGGTGGGTCGGTTGGGGATATTTGGGGGCATTTCTATACTTTTTTGGGTTTGGGATTTTCTAAAAAGTGTCCTTATCACTAATTGGATGTGTGGATGTCATTTTGAGGGTATTGACCTTCGAATCGATACCTATTTCAACATATGTTCATTTTTTATTTAAACCAGACCAGGTTAGTCGTTTGGGGTTATTTGGGGGTATTTCTGTACTTTTTTGGGTTTGATATTTTCTAAAGAGTGTCCTTATCACTTATTAGATGTGTGGATGCGATGTTGAGGGTCGTGACCTTCGAATGGATACCTATTTTGGCATATGTTCATATTTCGTTTAAACCAGACCGGGTGGGGCGTTTGGGGTTATTTGAGGGCATTTCTGTATTTTTTTGGGCTTGGGATTTTCTAAAAAGTGTCCTTAGTTCATATTAGATGTGTGGATGTGCTATTAAGGGTCGTGACCTTCGAATCGATACCTATTTTGACATATGTTCATTTTCGGTTTAAATCAAACTGGGTGGGTCGTTTGGGGTTATTTAGGGGCATTTCTGTACTTTTTTGGGTTTGGTATTTTCTAAAAAGTGTCCTTATCTCTTATTAGACTTGTGGATGCGATGTTGGGGGTGGTGACCTTTGAATCGATACCTATTTTGGCATATGTTAATTTTTTATTTAAACTAGACCGGATGGGTCGTATAGAGTAATTTGGGGCATTTCTGTATTTTTTTGGGTTTGGGATTTTGTAAAAAGTGTCCTTATCTCTAATTAGATGTGTGGATGTGATGTTGAGGGTCGTGACCTTCGAATCGATATCTAATTTGACATATGTCCATTTTCGGTTTAAACAAGACCGGGTGGGTCGTTTGGGTTTATTTGCGGCATTTCTGTATTTTTTTGGGTTTGGTATTTTCTAAAAAGTGTCCTTATCTCTTATTAGACATGTGGATGCGATGTTGAGGGTCGTGACCTTCGAACCGATACCTACTTCGGCATATGTTCATTTTCGGTTTAAACCAGACCGGGTGGATCATTTGGGGTTATTTGGGGAAATTTATGTACTTTTTTGGGCTAAAGGTTTTCTAAAAAGTGTCCTTATCTCTTATTACACGTGTGGATGCAATGTTGAGGGTCATGACCATCGAATCGATACCGATTTCGACATATGTTCATTTTTTGTTTAAACAAGACCGGGTGGGTCATTTGGGGTTATTTGGGGGCATGTCTGTACTTTGTTGGGTTTGGTATTTTCTAAAATGCGTCCTTTTCTGATATTAAACATGTGGATGCGATGTTGAGGGTCGTGACCTTCGAATCGATACCTATTTTGGTATATGTTCATTTTTTGTTTAAACCAGATCGATTGGGTCGTTTGGGGTTATTTGGGGGCATTTCTATACTTTGTTGGGTTTGGTATTTTCTAAAGAGTATCCTTATCTCTTATTAGAGGTGTGGATGCGATGTTGAGGGTTGTGACCTTCGAATCGATACCTTTTTTTTTTTTTTTTGTTTTGATAGGTAAGGGGGGGATGTAGGATGTGAACCAGGAGACTTGAACTCAAGACCTCCTGGTAGCAATGGGCCTTTACGCACCACTAGCTACCAAGTGCACTAGGCACTTGACCACCTTCGAATCGATACCTATTTCAACAGATGTTCATTTTTGGTTTAAACAAGACCGGGTGGGTATCTTGGGGTTATTTGGGGGCATTTCTATATTTTTTTGGTCTTGAGATTTTCTAAAAAGTGTCCTTATCTCTTATTAGACGGGTGGATACGATGTTGAGGGTCGTGACCTTCGAATCGATACGTATTTCAACATATGTTCATTTTCGGTTTAAACAAGATCCGGTGGGTCGTTTGGGTTTCTTTGCGGCATTTCTGTACTTTTTTGGGTTTGGTATTTCCTAAAAAGTGTCGTTATCTCTTATTAGACTTGTGGATGCGATGTTGAGGGTCGTGACCTTCGAATCGATATCTATTTTGACATATGTTCATTTTTGGTTTAAACAAGACCGGGTGGGTCGTTTGGGTTTATTTGCGGCATTTCTATAGTTTTTTGGGTTTGGTATATTTTAAAAAGTGTCCCTGTGTCTTATTTGACGTGTGGATGCGATGTTGAGGGTCAGGACCTTCGAATCGATACCTATTTCGGTATATGCTCATTTTCAGTTTAAACCAGACCGGGTGGGTCGTTTGGGGTTATTTGGGGAATTTCTGTACTTTTTTGGGCTTAAGATTTTTTAAAAAGTGTCCTTATCTCTAATTGGACTCTTAGATGCAATGTTGAGGGTCGTGACCGTTGAATCGATACCTATATCAACATATGCTCATTTTTTTTTTCAACCAAATTGGGTGGGTCTTTTGGGATTATTTGGGGGCATTTCTGTACTTTTTGGAGCTTGGGATATTTTAAAAAGTGTCCTTATCACTTATTAGATGTGTGGATGCAATGTTGAGGGTCGTGACCATTGAATCGATACCTATTTCGGCATATGTTCATTTTTTGTTTAAACCAGATTGGGTGGGTCGTTTGGGGTTATTTGGCGGCATTTCTATACTTTTTTGGGTATGGTATTTTCTAAAAAGCGTCCTTATCTGTTATTAAACGTGTGGATGCGGTGTTGAGGGTCGTGACCTTCGAATCGATACCTATTTCGGTATATGTTCATTTTTTGTTTAAACCAGATCGAGTGGGTCGTTTGGGGTTATTTGGGGGCATTTCTGTACTTTGTTGGGTTTGGTATTTTCTAAAGAGTGTCCTTATCTCTTATTAGATGTGTGGATGCGATGTTGAGGGTCGTGACCTTCGAATCGATACCTATTCTAGCATATGTTTATTTTCGGTTTAAATTGGACTGGGTGGGTGGTTTGGAGTTATTTGGGGGCATTTTTGTACTTAATCGGACTAAGGATTTTCTAAAAAGTGTCTTTATCACTTATTAGACTTTTGGATGCGATGTTGAGGGTCGTGACCTTCGAACCGATACCTACTTCGGCATATGTTCATTTTTTGTTTAAACCAGACCGGGTGGGTCATTTGGGGTTATTTGGGGGAATTTCTGTACTTTTTTGAGCTAAAGGTTTTCTAAAAAGTGTCCTTATCTCTTATTAGACGTGTGGATGCAATGTTGAGGGTCATGACCATCGAATCGATACCTATTTCGACATATGTTCATTTTTTGTTTAAACCAGACAGGGTGGGTCATTTGGGGTTATTTGGAGGCATTTCTATACTTTTTTGGGCGTGGTCTTTTCAAAAAAGTGTCATTATCTCTTATTAGACGTGTGGATGGGATGTTGAGGATTGTGACCTTCGAATCGATACCTATTGCGAAATATGTTCATTTACGATTTAAACCAGACCAGGTGCATCGTTTAGGGTTATTTGGGGGTATTTTCCTACTTTTTTGGGTTTGGTATTTTCTAACAAGGGCGCTTATGTCTTATTAGACGTATGGATGTGATGTTGAGGGTCGTGACCTTCGAATTGATACCTATTTCGGCATACATTCCTTTTCGGTTTAAACCAGACTGGGTGGGTCGTTTGGGGTTATCTAGGGGCATTTCTATATTTTTTTGGGTTTGGTAATTTTAAAAAGTGTCCTTATCTCTTATTTGACGTGTGGATGCGATGTTGAGGATCATGACAGTCGAATCAATATCTATTTCATCATATGTTCATTTTCGGTTTAAATCGGACCGGGTGGGTCATTTGGGGTTATTTGGGGGGCATTTCCCTACTTTTTTGGAGTTTGGATTTTCTAAAAAGTGTCCTTATCACTTATTAGTCTTGTGGATGCGATGTTGAGGGTCGTGACCTTCGAATCGAAACCTACTTCGACATATGTTCATTTTTGGTTTAAACCGTACCAGGTGGGTCGTTTGGGGTTATTTGGGGGCATTTCTGTACCCTTCCGGGTTTGGGACTCTCTAAAAAGTGTGTTTATCTCTTATTAGACATGTGGATGCAATGTTGATGGTCGTGACCTTCGAATCGATACCTATTTTGACATATGTTCATTTTCGATTTAAACCAGACTGGTTGGGTCGTTTGGGGTTATTTGGCGGCATTGCTATACATTTTTGGGTTTGGTATTTTCTAAATAGTGTCCTTATCTCTTATTAGATGTGTGGATGCAATGTTGACGGTCATGACCTTCGAATCGATACCTATTTCGACGTATGTTTATTTTCGTCTGAAATTAGACCGGTTGGGTCGTTTGGGGTTATTTGGGGGCATTTTTTGTACTTTTTTGGGCTTGGGATTTTATGAAAAGTGTCCTTATCACTTATTAGACGTGTGGATGCAATGTTAAGGGTCATGACCGTCGAATCAATACCTATTTCGACATAAGTTCAATTTTTGTTTAAACCAGATCGGGTGGGTTGTTTTGGGTTATTGGCGGCATTTCTATACTTTTTTGGGTTTGGTATTTTCTAAAAAGCGTCCTTATCTATTATTAGACGTGTGGATGCGAGGTTGAGGATCGTGACCTCCGAATCGATACCTATTTTGGCATACGTTCATTTTTTATTTAAACCAGACCAAGTGGGTCGTTTGGGGTTATTTGGGGGCATTTCTGCACTTTTTTGGGTTTGGTATTTTCTAAAAAGTATCCTTATCACTTATTAGACGTTTGGATGCGATGTTTTGGGTCGTGACTTTCGAATTGACACCTATTTCGGCATATGTTCATTTTTTGTTTAAACCAGACATGGTGGATCATTTGGGGTTATTTGGGGCCATTTCTGTACTTTTTTGGCCGTGGTCTTTTCTAGAAAGTGTCCTTATCTCTTATTTGACGTGTGGATGGGATGTTGAGGGTCGTGACCTTCGAGTCGATACCTATTTTGACATATGTTCATTTCTGTTTAAATCAAACTGGGTGGGTCCTTTGGGGATATTTGGGGGCATTTCTATACTTTTTTGGGTTTGGGATTTTCTAAAAAGTGTCCTTATCACTAATTGGATGTGTGGATGCGATTTTAAGGGTATTGACCTCCGAATCGATAACTATTTCAACATATGTTCATTTTCGATTTAAACCAGACCATGTTGGTCGTTTGGGGTTATTTGGGGGTATTTCTGAACTTTTTTGGGTTTGGTATTTTCTAAAGAGTGTCCTTATCACTTATTAGACGTGTGGATGCGATGGTGAGAGTCGTGACCTTCGAATCGATACCTATTTTGGCATATGTTCATTTTTCGTTTAAACCAGACTGGGTGGGGGCGTTTGGGGTTATTTCAGGGTATTTCTATATTTTTTTGGGCTTGGAATTTTTTAAAAAGTGTCCTTATTTCATATTAGACGTGTGGATGTGATGTTGAGGGTCGTGACCTTTGAATCGATACATATTTCGACATATGTTCATTTTCGGTTTAAATCAAACTGGGTGGGTTGTCTGGGGTTATATAGGGGCATTTCTGTATTTTTTTGGGTTTGGGATTTTGTAAAAAGTGTCCTTATCTCTAAATAGATGTGTGGATGCGATCGTGAGGGTCGTGACCTTTGAATCGATACTTATTTCGACATATGTCCATTTTCGGTCTAAACAAGACCGGGTGGGTCGTTTGGGTTTATTTACGGCATTTTTGTACTTTTTTGGGTTTGGTATTTTTTAAAAAGTGTCCTTATCTCTTATTAGACTTATGGATGCGATGTTGGGGGTCGTGACCTTCGAATCGATACCTATTTCGGCATATGTTCATTTTTGATTTAATCCAGACCGGGTGGATCGTATAGAGTTATTTGGGGCATTTCTATATTTTTTTGGGTTTGGGATTTTGTAAAAAGTGTCCTTATCTCTAATTAGATGTGTGGATGCGATGGTGAGGGCCATGACCTTCGAATCAATACCTATTTCGACATATGTCCATTTTCGGTTTAAACAAGACCGGGTGGGTCGTTTGGGTTTATTTGCAGCATTTTTGTACTTTTTTGAGTTTGGTATTTTCTAAAAAGTGTCCTTATCTCTTATTATATGTGTGGATGCGATGTTGAGGGTCGTGACCTTCGAACCGATACCTACTTCGGCATATGTTCATTTTTTGTTTAAACCAGACCGGGTGGGTCATTTGGGGTTATTTGGGGGAATTTCTGTACTTTTTTGGGCTAAAGGTTTTCTAAAAAGTGTCCTTATCTCTTATTAGACGTGTGGATGCAATGTTGAGGGTCATGACCATCGAATCGATACCTATTTCGACATATGTTCATTTTTTGTTTAAACCAGACAGGGTGGGTCATTTGGGGTTATTTGGAGGCATTTCTGTACTTTTTTGGGCGTGGTCTTTTCAAAAAAGTGTCATTATCTCTTATTAGACGTGTGGATGGGATGTTGAGGATCGTGACCTTCGAATCGATACCTATTGCAAAATATGTTCATTTACGATTTAAACCAGACTAGGTGCGTCATTTGGGGTTATTTGGGGGTATTTTCCTACTTTTTTGGGTTTGATATTTTCTAACAAGGGCGCTTATATCTTATTAGACGTATGGATGTGATGTTGAGGGTCGTGACCTTCGAATAGATACCTATTT
Organism: Telopea speciosissima; assembly: GCF_018873765.1. Lineage (NCBI taxonomy): Eukaryota > Viridiplantae > Streptophyta > Magnoliopsida > Proteales > Proteaceae > Telopea > Telopea speciosissima. The sequence continues at coordinate 21,866 of NW_025317545.1, forward strand.
CGGCATATGTTCCTTTTCGGTTTAAACCAGACTGGGTGGGTCGTTTGGGGGTTATCTAGGGGCATTTCTATATTTTTTTGGGTTTGGTAATTTTAAAAAGTGTCCTTATCTCTTATTTGACGTGTGGATGCGATGTTGAGGATTAGGACCTTCAAATCGATACCTATTTCATCATATGTTCATTTTTGGTTTAAATCGGACCGGGTGGGTCATTTGGGGTTATTTGGGGGGCATTTCCCTACTTTTTTGGAGTTGGGATTTTCTAAAAAGTATCCTTATCACTTATTAGTCGTGTGGATGCGATGTTGAGGGTCGTGACCTTCGAATCGAAACCTACTTCGACATATGTTCATTTTTTGTTTAAACCGTACCAGGTGGGTCGTTTGGGGTTATTTGGGGGCATTTCTGTACCCTTCCGGGTTTGGGAATCGCTAAAAAGTGTGTTTATCTCTTATTAGACATGTGGATGCAATGTTTACGGTCGTGACCTTAGAATCGATACCTATTTCGACATATGTTCATTTTCGATTTAAACCAGACTGGTTGGGTCGTTTGGGGTTATTTGGCGGCATTGCTGTACATTTTTGGGTTTGGTATTTTCTAAATAGTGTCCTTATCTCTTATTAGATGTGTGGATGCAATGTTGACGGTCGTGACCTTCGAATCGATACCTATTTCAACGTATATTTATTTTCGTCTGAAATTAGACTGGTTGGGTCATTTGGGGTTATTTGGGGGCATTTTTGTACTTTTTTGGGCTTGGGATTTTATGAAAAGTGTCCTTATCACTTATTAGACGTGTGGATGCAATGTTAAGGGTCATGACCGTCGAATCGATACCTATTTCGACATAAGTTAAATTTTTATTAAACCAGATCGGGTGGGTTGTTTGGGGTTATTGGCGGCATTTCTATACTTTTTTGGGTTTGGTATTTTCTAAAAAGCGTCCTTATCTATTATTAGACGTGTGGATGGGAGGTTGAGGATCGTGACCTCCGAATCGATACCTATTTCAGCATACGTTCATTTTTTATTTAAACCAGACCGAGTGGGTCATTTGGGGTTATTTGGGGGCATTTCTGCACTTTTTTGGGTTTGGTATTTTCTAAAAAGTATCCTTATCACTTATTAGACGTTTGGATGCGATGTTTTGGGTCGTGACTTTCGAATTTTTGGTTTGGTATGTTCATTTTTGGTTTAAACCAGACATGGTGGATCGTTTGGGGTTATTTGGGGCCATTTCTGTACTTTTTTGGCCGTGGTCTTTTCTAGAAAGTGTCCTTATCTCTTATTTGACGTGTGGATGGGATGTTGAGGGTCGTGACCTTCGAGTCGATACCTATTTCGACATATGTTCATTTCTATTTAAATCAAACTGGGTGGGTCGTTTGGGGATATTTGGGGGCATTTCTATACTTTTTTGGGTTTGGGATGTTCTAAAAAGTGTCCTTATCACTAATTGGATGTGTGGATGCGATTTTGAGGGTATTGACCTTCGAATCGATACCTATTTCAACATATGTTCATTTTTTATTTATACCAAAGCAGGTTGGTCAGTTGGGGTTATTTGGGGGTATTTCTGTACTTTTTTGGGTTTGGTATTTTCTAAAGAGTGTCCTTATCACTTATTAGTCATGCAGATGCGATGTTGAGTGTCATGACCTTCGAATCGTTACCTATTTTGGTATATGTTCATTTTTCGTTTGAACCAGACTGGGTGGGGCGTTTGGGGTTATTTGAGGCATTTCTGTATTTTTTTTGGGTTTGGGATTTTGTAAAAAAATATCCTTATCTCTAATTAGATGTGTGGATGCGATGTTGAGGGTTGTGACCTTCGAATCGATACCTATTTCGACATATGTCCATTTTCGATTTAAACAAGACCGGGTGGGTCGTTTGGGTTTATTTGTGGCATTTCTGTACTTTTTTGGGTTTGGTATTTTCTAAAAAGTGTCATTATCTCTTATTCGACATGTGGATGCGATGTTGAGGGTCGTGACCTACGAATCGATACCTACTTCGACATATGTTCATTTTCGGTTTAAACCAGACCGGGTGGATCATTTGGGGTTATTTGGGGGAATTTTTATACTTTTTTGGGCTAAAGGTTTACTAAAAAGTGTCCTTATCTCTTATTAGACGTGTGGATGCAATGTTGAGGGTCATGACAATCGAATCGATACCTATTTCGACATATGTTCATTTTTTGTTTGAACAAGACTGGGTGGGTCATTTGGGGTTATTTGGGGGCATTTCTGTACTTTTTTGGGCTTGGGATTTTATGAAAAGTGTCCTTATCATTTATTAGACGTGTGGATGCAATGTTGAGAGTCGTGACCGTCGAATCGATACCTATTTTGACATATGTTCATTTTTTGTTTAAACCAGACCGGGTGGGTCATTTGGGGTTATTTGGCGGCATTTCTATACTTTTTTGGGTTTGGTATTTTCTAAAAAGCGTCCTTATCTGCTATTAAACGTGTGGATGCGATGTTGAGGGTCGTGACCTTCGAATCGATACCAATTTCGGTATATGTTGATTTTTTGTTTAAACCAGACCGAGTGGGTCGTTTGGGGTTATTTGGGGGCATTTCTGTACTTTGTTGGGTTTGGTATTTTCTAAATAGTGTCCTTATCTCTTATTAGATGTGTGGATGCGATGTTGAGGGTTGTGACCTTCGAACCGATACCTATTTCAGCATATCTTTATTTTCGGTTTAAAACAGCCTGGGTGGGTATCTTGGGGTTATTTGGGGGCATTTCTGTATTTGTTTGGTCTTGGAAATTTTATAAAAAGTGTCCTTATCTCTTATTAGACGTGTGGATACGATGTTGAGGGTCGTGACCTTCGTATCGATACGTATTTTTACATATGTTCATTTTCGATTTAAACAAGACCGGGTGGGTCATTTGGGTTTATTTGCAGCATTTCTGTACTTTTTTGGGTTTGGTATATTCTAAAAAGTGTCCTTATCTCTTATTAGACTTGTGGATGCGATGTTGAGGGTCGTGACCTTCGAATCGATACCTATTTTGACATATGTTCATTTTTGGTTTAAAGAAAGACTGAGTGGGTCGTTTGGGTTTATTTGGGGAAATTTCTGTACTTTTTTGGGTTTGATATTTTTTAAAAAGTGTCCTTATCTCTTATTTGACGTGTGTATTCGATATTGAGGGCCGTGACCTTTGAATCGATACCTATTTTGGCATATGTTTATTTTCAGTTTAAACCAGACCGGGTGGGTTGTTTGGGGTTATTTGGGGGAATTTCTGTACTTTTTTGGGCTTATGATTTTCTAAAAAGTGTCCTTATCTCTTATTAGACGTGTGGATGCAATGTTGAGGGTCATGACCTTCGAATCGATACCTATTTCGGCATATGTTCATTTTCAGTTTAAACCGGACCGGGTGAGTCGTTTGGGGTTATTTGGGGGCATTTCTGTAGTTTTTGGGGCTTGGGATATTTTAAAAAGTGTCCTTATCACTTATTAGATGTGTGGATGCAATGTTGAGGGTCGTGACCGTCGAATCGATTCCTATTTTGACATATATTCATTTTTTGTTTAAACCAGATCGGGTGGGTCATGTGGGGTTATTGGGTGGCATTTTCTATACTTTTTGGGTTTGGTATTTTTTAAAAAGCATCCTTATCTGTTATTAAACATGTGGATGTGGTGTTGAGGGTCGTGCCCTTCGAATCGATACCTATTTCGGTATATGTTCATTTTTTGTTTAAACTAGATCGAATGGGTCGGTTGGGGTTATTTGGCGGCATTTCTGTACTTTGTTGGGTTTGGTATTTTCTAAAGAGTGTCCTTATCTCTTATTAGATGTGTGGATGCGATGTTGAGGGTCATGACCTTCGAATCGATACCTATTTTAGCATATGTTTGTTTTCGGTTTAAACTTGACTAGGTGGGTCGTTTGGAGTTATTTGGGGGCATTTCTATACTTTTATGGACTTGGGATTTTTTGAAAAGTATCATTACCACTTATTAGACTTTTGGATGCGATGTTGAGGGTCGTGACCTTCAAATCGATATCTATTTCGACATATGTTCATTTTTTATTTAAACCGGACCATGTTGGTTGTTTGGGGTTATTTGGGGGCATTTTGTACTTTTGGTTTTGGTATTTTCTAAAAAGTGTCCTTGTCCCTTATTAGACGTGTGGATATGATGTTGTGGGTCGTGACTTTCAAATTGATACCTATTTCGGCATATGTTCATTTTTTGTTTAAACCAGACACGGTGGGTCGTTTCGGGTTACTTGGGGGCATTTCTGTACTTTTTTGGGCGTGGTCTTTTCTAAAAAGTGTCCTTATCTCTTATTAGACATGTGGATGGGATGTTGAGGATCGTGACCTTCGAATCGATACCTATTGCAAAATATGTTCATTTACGGTTTAAACCAGACCAGGTGAGTCGTTTAGGGTTATTTGGGGGCATTTTTGTACTTTTTTTGGTTTGGTATTTTCTAACAAAGGCGCTTATATCTTATTAGACGTATGGATGTGATGTTGAGGGTCGTTACCTTCGAATCGATACCTATTTTGGCATATGTTCCTTTTCGGTTTAAACCAGACTTGGTGGGTCGTTTGGGGTTATTTAGGGGCATTTCTATACTTTTTTGGGTTTGGTAATTTCTAAAAATTGTCCTTATCTCTTATTTGACGCGTGGATGCAATGTTGAGGATCGTGACCTTCGAATCGATACCAATTTCATCATATGTTCATTTTCGGCTTAAACCGGATCGGGTGGGTCGTTTGGGGTTATTTGGGGGGCATTTCCCTACCTTTTTGGGTTTGGGATTTTCTAAATAGTGTCCTTATCTCTTATTAGACGTGTGGATGCGATGTTGAGGGTCGTGACCTTTGAATCGTTACGTATTTCGACATATGTTCATTTCCAGTTCGAACCAGACCGGGTTGGTCGTTTTGAAATATTTGGGGGCATTTCTGTAGTTTTTTGGGTTTGGGATTTTCTAAAAACTGTCCTTATCTCTTATTAGATGTGTGGATGAGATGTTGAGGGTCGGGACCTTCGAATCGATACGTATTTCGACATATGTTCATTTTCGGTCTGAACCAGACCGGGTTGGTCGTTTGGAGTTATTTGGGGACATTTCTATATTTTTTGGGGTTTGGGACTCTTTAAAAAGTGTCCTTATCTCTTATTAGATGTGGGGATGCAATGTTGACGGTCATGACCTTCGTATCGATACCTATTTCGACATATGTTCATTTTCAGTTTAAACCAGACTGGTTGGGTCGTTTGGGATAATTTGGGGGTATTTCTATACATTTTTGGGTTTGGGAATTTCTAAAAAGTATCGTTATCTCTTATTAGATGTGTGGATGCCATTCAGAGCGTCGTGACCTTCGAATCGATACGTATTTCTGCATATGTTCATTTTTGGTCCGAACCAGACCAGGTTAATCGTTTGGAGTTATTTGGGGGCATTTTGTACTTTTTTGGGTTTGGGATTTTCTTAAAAGTGTCCTTATCTCTTATTAGACGTGTGGATGCGATGTTGAGGGTCGTGACCTTCGAATCGATACCTATTTCGACATATGTTCATTTCCGGTCCTAACCATACCGGGTTGGCCGTTTGGAGTTATTTGGGGGCATTTCGGTACCCTTCTAGGTTTGGGACTCTCTAAAAAGTGTCCTTATCTCTTATTAGACGCGTGGATGCAATGTTGACGGTCGTGACCTTCATATCGATACCTATTTTGACATATGTTCGTTTTTGGTTTAAACCAGACTGGTTGGGTCGTTTGGGGTTATTTGGGGGCATTGCTCTACTTTTTTGGGTTTGGTATTTTATAAAAAGTGTCCTTATCTCTTATTAGACGTGTGGATGCGATGTTGAGGGTAGTGACCTTGGAATCGATACCTATTTCGGCATATGTTCATTTTTTATTTAAATCAGACCGGGTGTGTCGTTCGGGGTTATTTGGCGGCAGTTCTGTACATTTTTGGGTTTGGGATTCTGTAAAAATTGTCCTTATCTCTTAGTAGACGTGTGGATGCGATGTTGAGGGTCGTGACCTTTGAATCGTTACGTATTTTGACATTTGTTCATTTTCGGTTTAAACTAGACCGGGTGGGTCATTTGGGGTTATTTAGGGGCATTTCTATACTTTTCTTCGCTTGGTATCTCTAAAAAGTGTCCTTATCTCTTATAAGACGTGTGGATACGATGTTGAGGGTCGTGACCTTCGAATCGCTACCTATTTCAGCATATGTTCATTTTCGGTTTAAAACAGACCGGGTGGGTATCTTGGGGTTATTTGGGGGCATTTCTGTATTTTTTTGGGCTTGGGATTTTCTAAAAAGTATCCTTATCTCTTATTAGACGTGTTGATACGATGTTTAGGGCCGTGACCTTCGAATCGATACCTATTTCGACATATGTTCATTTTCGGTTTAAACAAGACCGGGTGGGTCGTTTAGGTTTATTTGCGGCATTTCTGTACTTTTTTGGGTTTGGAATTTTCTAAAAAGTGTCCTTATCTCTTGTTGGGCGTGTGGATGCGATGTTGATGGTTGTGACCTTCGAATCGATACCTATTTCGATATATGTTTATTTTTTATTTAAACAAGACCGGGTGGGTCGTTTGGGTTTATTTGCGGCATTTCTATACTTTTTTGGGTTTGGTATTTTCTAAAAAGTGTCCTTATCTCTTATTGGACGTGTGAATGCGATATTGAGGGTCGTGACCGTCGAATCGATACCTATTTCGACATATGTTCATTTTTTGTTTAAACCAGACCGGGTGGGTCGTTTGGGGTTATTGAGCGGCATTTTCTATACTTTTTTGGGTTTGGTATTTTTTAAAAATCGTCCTTATCTGTTATTAAATGTGTGGATGCAGTGTTCAGGGTCGTGCCCTTCGAATCGATACCTATTTTGGTATATGTTCATTTTTTGCTTAAACTAGATCGAGTGGGTCGTTTGGGGTTATTTGGGGGCATTTCTGTACTTTGTTGGGTTTGGTATTTTCTAAAGAGTGTCCTTATCTCTTATTAGATGTGTGGATGCGATGTTGAGGGTCGTGACCTTTGAATCGATACCTATTTTAGCATATGTTTGTTTTCGGTTTAAACTTGACTAAGTGGGTCGTTTGGAGTTATTTGGGGGCATTTCTATACTTTTTTGGACTTGGGATTTTCTAAAAAGTATCCTTATCACTTATTAAACTTTTGGATGCGATGTTGAGGGTCGTGACCTTCGAATCGATACCTATTTCAACATATGTTCATTTTCGATTTAAACCGGATCATGTTGGTCGTTTGGGGTTATTTGGGGGCATTTTTGTACTTTTTGGTTTTGGTATTTTCTAAAAAGTGTCGTTATCCCTTATTAGACGTGTGGATATGATGTTGTGGGTCGTGACTTTCAAATTGATACCTATTTCGGCATATGTTCATTTTTTGTTTAAACCAGACATGGTGGGTCGTTTGGGGTTATTTGGGGGCTTTTCTATACTTTTTTGGGCGTGGTCTTTTCTAAAAACTGTCCTTATCGCTTATTAGACGTGTGGATGGGATGTTGAGGATCGTGACCTTCGAATCGATACCTATTGCAAAATATGTTCATTTACTGTTTAAACCAGACCAGGTGCGTCGTTTGGGGTTATTTGGGGGCATTTTTGTACTTTTTTTGGTTTGGTATTTTCTAACAAAGGAGCTTATATCTTATTAGACGTATGGATGTGATGTTGAGGGTCGTGACCTTCGAATCGATACCTATTTCGGCATATGTTCCTTTTCGGTTTAAACCAGACTGGGTGGGTCGTTTGGGGTTATTTGGGGGCATTTCTATACTTTTTTGGGTTTTGTAATTTCTAAAAATTGTCCTTATCTCTTATTTGACGCGTGGATGCGATGTTGAGGATCGTGACCTTCGAATCGATACCTATTTCATCATTTGTTCATTTTCGGTTTAAACCAGACCGGGTGGGTCATTTGGGGTTATTTGGGGGCATTTCCCTACATTTTTGGGTTTGGGATTTTCTAAAAAGTATCCTTATCTCTTATTAGATGTGGGGATGCAATGTTGACGGTCATGACCTTTGTATCGATACCTATTTTGACATATGTTCATTTTCGGTTTAAACCAGACTGGTTGGGTTGTTTGGGATAATTTGTGGGTATTTCTATACATTTTTGGGTTTGGGAATTTCTAAAAAGTATCCTTATCTCTTATTAGACGTGTGGATGCCATTCAGAGCGTCGTGACCTTGAATCGATACGTATTTCGCATATGTTCATTTTCGGTCCGAACCAGACCAGGTTAATCGTTGGAGTTATTTGGGGGCATTTTGTACTTTTTGGGTTTGGGATTTTCTTAAAAGTGTCCATATCTCTTATTAGACGTGTGGATGCGATGTTGAGGGTCGTGACCTTCGAATCGATACCTATTTCGACATATGTTCATTTTCGGTCCTAACCATACGGGTTGGCCGTTTGGAGTTATTGGGGCATTTCGGTACCCTTCTAGGTTTGGTACTCTCTAAAAAGTTTCCTTATCTCTTATTAGACGTGTGGATGCAATGTTGGTCGCGTGACCTTCATATCGATACCTATTTTGACATATGTTCGTTTTGGTTTAAACCAGACTAGTTGGGTCGTTTGGGGTTATTTGGGGCATTGCTCTACTTTTTTGGGTTTGGTATTTTATAAAAAGTGTCCTTATCTCTTATTAGATGTGTGGATGCGATGTTGGGGTAGTGACCTTTCGATCGATACCTATTTTGGCATATGTTTATTTTTATTTAAACCAGACCGGGTGTGTCGTTCGGGGTTATTTGGATTCTGTATTTTTTGGGTTTGGGATTCTATAAAAAGTGTCCTTATCTCTTATTAGACGTGTGGATGCAATGTTGAGGGTCGTGACCTTTGTAATCGATACCTATTTCGACATATGTTCATTTTCGGTCCTAACCATACCGGGTTGGCCGTTTGGAGTTATTTGGGGGCATTTCGGTACCCTTCTAGGTTTGGTACTCTCTAAAAAGTTTCCTTATCTCTTATTAGACGTGTGGATGCAATGTTGACGGTCGTGACCTTCATATCGATACCTATTTTGACATATGTTCGTTTTCGGTTTAAACCAGACTAGTTGGGTCGTTTGGGGTTATTTGGGGGCATTGCTCTACTTTTTTGGGTTTGGTATTTTATAAAAAGTGTCCTTATCTCTTATTAGATGTGTGGATGCGATGTTGGGGGTAGTGACCTTGCAGTCGATACCTATTTTGGCATATGTTTATTTTTTATTTAAACCAGACCGGGTGTGTCGTTCGGGGTTATTTGGCGGCAGTTCTGTATTTTTTTGGGTTTGGGATTCTATAAAAAGTGTCCTTATCTCTTATTAGACGTGTGGATGCGATGTTGAGGGTCGTGACCTTCGAATCGATACCTATTTCGACATATGTTCATTTTCGGTCCTAACCATACCGGGTTGGCCGTTTGGAGTTATTTGGGGGCATTTCGGTACCCTTCTAGGTTTGGTACTCTCTAAAAAGTTTCCTTATCTCTTATTAGACGTGTGGATGCAATGTTGACGGTCGTGACCTTCATATCGATACCTATTTTGACATATGTTCGTTTTCGGTTTAAACCAGACTAGTTGGGTCGTTTGGGGTTATTTGGGGGCATTGCTCTACTTTTTTGGGTTTGGTATTTTATAAAAAGTGTCCTTATCTCTTATTAGATGTGTGGATGCGATGTTGGGGGTAGTGACCTTGCAGTCGATACCTATTTTGGCATATGTTTATTTTTTATTTAAACCAGACCGGGTGTGTCGTTCGGGGTTATTTGGCGGCAGTTCTGTATTTTTTTGGGTTTGGGATTCTATAAAAAGTGTCCTTATCTCTTATTAGACGTGTGGATGCGATGTTGGGGGTCATGACCTTCGAATCGTTACGTATTTTGACATATGTTCATTTTCGGTTTAAACTAGACCGGGTGGGTCATTTGGGGTTATTTGGGGGCATTTCTATACTTTTCTTCGCTTGGTATCTCTAAAAAGTGTCCTTATCGATACCTATTTCGGTATATGTTCATTTTCGATTTTAACAAGACCGGGTGGGTCATTTGGGGTTGTTTGGGGGCATTTCTGTACTTTTTTGGGTTTCATATTTTCTAAAAAGTGTCCTTATCTTTTACTAGACATGTGGATGCAATGTTGAGGATCGTAATCTACAAATGAATACCTATTTTGACCTATGTTCATTTTCGGTTTAAACCAGACCGGGTGGGTCATTTGGGGTTATTTGGGGGCATTTCCCTACATTTTTGGGTTTGGGATTTTCTAAAAAGTATCCTTATCTCTTATTAGATGTGGGGATGCAATGTTGACGGTCATGACCTTTGTATCGAAACCTATTTTGACATATGTTCATTTTCGGTTTAAACCAGACTGGTTGGGTCGTTTGGGATAATTTGTGGGTATTTCTATACATTTTTGGGTTTGGGAATATCTAAAAAGTATCCTTATCTCTTATTAGACGTGTGGATGCCATTCAGAGCGTCGTGACCTTCGAATCGATACGTATTTCTGCATATGTTCATTTTCGATCTGAACCAGACCAGGTTAATCGTTTGGAGTTATTTGGGGGCATTTTGTACATTTTTGGGTTTGGGATTTTCTTAAAAGTGTCCTTATTTCTTATTAGACGTGTGGATGCGATGTTGAGGGTTGTGACCTTCGAATCGATACCTATTTCGACATATGTTCATTTTCGGTCCTAACCATACCGGGTTGGCCGTTTGGAGTTATTTGGGGGCATTTCGGTACCCTTCTAGGTTTGGTACTCTCTAAAAAGTTTCCTTATCTCTTATTAGACGTGTGGATGCAATGTTGACGGTCGTGACCTTCATATCGATACCTATTTTGACATATGTTCCTTTTCGGTTTAAACCAGACTAGTTGGGTCGTTTGGGGTTATTTGGGGGCATTGCTCTACTTTTTTGGGTTTGGTATTTTATAAAAAGTGTCCTTATCTCTTATTAGATGTGTGGATGCGATGTTGGGGGTAGTGACCTTGCAGTCGATACCTATTTTGGCATATGTTTATTTTTTATTTAAACCAGATCGGGTGTGTCGTTCGGGGTTATTTGGCGGCAGTTCTGTATTTTTTTGGGTTTGGGATTCTATAAAAAGTGTCCTTATCTCTTATTAGACGTGTGGATGCGATGTTGGGGGTCATGACCTTCGAATCGTTACGTATTTTGACATATGTTCATTTTCGGTTTAAACTAGACCGGGTGGGTCATTTGGGGTTATTTGGGGGCATTTCTATACTTTTCTTCGCTTGGTATCTCTAAAAAGTGTCCTTATCGATACCTATTTCGGTATATGTTCATTTTCGATTTTAACAAGACCGGGTGGGTCATTTGGGGTTGTTTGGGGGCATTTCTGTACTTTTTTGGGTTTCATATTTTCTAAAAAGTGTCCTTATCTTTTACTAGACATGTGGATGCAATGTTGAGGATTGTAATCTACAAATGAATACCTATTTTGACCTATGTTCATTTTCGGTTTAAACAAGACTAGGTGGGTCGTTTGGGGTTATTTGGGGGCATATCTATACTTTTTTAGGTTTGGTATTTTCTAAAGAGTGTCCTTATCACTTATTAGAAGTGTGGATACGATGTTGAGGGTCGTGACCTTCGAATCGATACCTATTTCAGCATATGTTCATTTTCGGTTTAAATCAGACCGGGTGGGTATCTTGGGGTTATTTGGGGGCATTTCTGTATTTTTTTGGGCTTGGGATTTTCTAAAAAGTATCCTTATCTCTTATTAGACGTGTTGATACGATGTTTAGGATCGTGACCTTCGAATCGATAACTATTTCGGCATATGTTCATTTTTTGTTTAAACAAGACCGGGTGGGTCGTTTGGGTTTATTTGCGGCATTTCTATAATTGTTTGGGTTTGGTATGTTCTAAAAAGTGTCCTTATCTCTTATTGGACGTGTGGATGCGATGTTGATGGTCGTGACCTTCGAATCGATACCTATTTTGACATATGTTCATTTTTTATTTAAACAAGACCGGGTGGGTCGTTTGGGTTTATTTGCGGCATTTCTATGCTTTTTTGGGTTTGGTATTTTCTAAAAAGTGTCCTTATCTCTTATTAGACGTGTGGATGCGATGTTGAGGGTCGTGACCTTCGAATCGATACCTATTTCGGCATATATTCATTTTCAGTTTAAACCGGACCGGGTGAGTCGTTTGGGGTTATTTGGGGGCATTTCTGTACTTTTTGGGGCTTGGGATATTTTAAAAAGTGTCCTTATCACTTATTAGGCTTGTGGATGCATTGTTGAGGGTCGTGACCGTCGAATCGATACCTATTTCGACATATATTCATTTTTTTAAAACCAGAACGGGTGGGTCGTTTGGGGTTATTTTGCGGCATTTCTATACTTTTTTGGGTTTGGTATGTTCTAAAAATCGTCCTTATCTGTTATTAAATGTGTGGATGCGATGTTGTGGGGCGTGACTTTCGAATCGATACCTATTTCGACATTTGTTCATTTTCGGTTTAAATCAAACCGGGTGGGTCGTTTGGGATTATTTGGGGGCATTTATATACTTTTTTGGGCTTGGGATTTTCTAAAAAGTGTCTATATCACTAATTAGATGTGTGGATGCGATGTTGAGGGTATTGACCTTCGAATCGATACCTATTTTGACATATGTTCATTTTCGATTTAAACCAGATCGGGTGGGTTGTTTGGGGTTATTTGGGGGCATTTCTATACATTTTTGGGTTAGGTATTTTCTAAAGGGTGTCCTTATTTCTTATTAGACATATAGATGCGATGTTGAGTATTGTGACCTTCAAATCGATACCTATTTCAGCATATGTTCATTTTTTATTTAAAACAGATCGGGTGGATCGTTTGGGGTTATTTGGGGGCATTTCTGTATTTTTTTGGGCTTGGGATTTTCTAAAAAGTGTCCTTATTTCGTATTAGACATGTGGATGTGAGGTTAAGGGTCGTGACCTTCGAATCGATACCTATTTCGACATTTGTTTATTTTCGATTTAAATTAAACCGAGTGGGTCGTTTGGGGATATTTAGGGGCATTTCTGTACTTTTTTGGGTTTTGTATTTTCTCAAAAGTGTCCTTATCTCTTATTAGACGTGTGGATGCGATGTTGGGGGTCGTGACCTTCTAATCGATACCTATTTCGGCATATGTTCATTTTCTGTTTAAACCAGACTGGGTGGGTCGTTCGGAATTATTTGGGGGAATTTCTGTACTTTTTTGGGCTCAAGGTTTTCTAAAAAGTGTCCTTATCTCTTATTAGACGTGTGGATGCAATATGGAAGGTCGTGACCTTCGAATCGATACCTATTTCAACATATGTTCATTTTCGGTTTAAACTAGACCGGGTGGATCATTTGGGGTTATTTGGGGGGCATTTCTATACATTTCTTCGCTTGGTATCTCTAAAAAGTGTCCTTATCTCTTATAACAAGGGTGGATGCGATGTTGACGGTCATGACCTTCGAATCGATATCTATTTTGGCATATGTTCATTTTCGATTTAAACAAGACCGGGTGGGTCATTTGGGGTTATTTGGGGTCATTTCTATACTTTTTTGGGTTTCGTATTTTCTAAAAAGTGTCCGTATCTCTTATTAGACATGTAGATACAATGTTGCGGATCGTGATCTACGAATGAATACCTATTTTGACCTATGTTCATTTTTGGTTTAAACCAGACTGGGTGGGTCGTTTGGGGTTATTTGGGGACATATCTGTACTTTTTTGGGTTTGGGATTCTCTAAAAAGTGTCATTATCTTTTATTAGACGTGTGGATGCGATGTTGAGGGTCGTGACCTTTGAATCGATAGTTATTTTGACATATGTTCATTTTCTATTTAAACTAGACCAGGTGGGTCGTTCGCTGTTATTTGGGGGCATTTCTGTACTTTTTTGGGTTTGGTAATTTCTAAAAAGTATCCTTATCTCTTATTTGATGTGTTGATGCGATGTTGAGGATCGTGACCTTCGAATCGATACCTGTTTCGTCATATGTTCATTTTTTATTTAAACCAGACCGGGTGGGTCATTTGGGGTTATTTGGAGGCATTTCTATACATTTTTGGGTTTGGGATTTTCTAAAATGTATCTTTATCTCTTATTAGACGTGTGGATGCGATAATGAGGGCCGTGACCTGTGAATCGTTATGTATTTTGACATATGTTCATTTGCAGTCTAAACTAGACCGGGTTGGTTGTTTGGAATTATTTGGGGGCATTTCTGTACTTTGTTGGGTTTGGGATTTTCTAAAAACTGTCCTTGTCTCTTATTAGATGTGTGGATGCGATGTTGAGGGTCGTGACCTTCGAATCGATACCTATTTCGACATATGTTCATTTCCGGTCCGAACTAGATCGGGTTGGTCGTTTGGAGTTATTTGGGGACATTTCTGTATTTTTTTGGGTTTGGAACTCTTTCAAAAGTGTCCTTATCTCTTATTAGATGTGTGGATGCAATGTTGATGGTCATGACCTTGGAATTGATAAATATTTCGACATATGTTCATTTTCGGTTTAAACCAGACCGATTGGGTCGTTTGGGGTTATTTGGGGGCATTTCTGTACCTTTTTAAGTTTTGTATTTTCTAAAAAATGTCCTTATCTCTTATTAGGGATGTCGATGCGATGTTGAGGACCGTCACCTTCGAATCGATACCTATTTTGGCATATGTTCATTTTTTGTTCAAACCTGATCAGGTCGGTCGTTTGGGGTTATTTGGGGGTATTTCTGTATATTTTTGGGTTTGGGAATTTTTAAAAGTACCCTTATCTCTTATTAGACGTGTGGATACGATTCAGAGGGTTGTGACCTTTGAATTTTTACGTATTTCGACATATGTTCATTTCCAGTCCGAACCAGACCAGATTGGTCCTTTGGAGTTATTTGGGGGCATTTTTGTACTTTTTTGGGTTTGGGAATTTTTTAAAAGTGTCATTATCTCTTATTAGACGTGTGGATACGATGTTGAGGGTCGTGACCTTCGAATCGATACCTATTTCGACATATGTTCATTTTTTATTTAAATCAAACCGGGTGGGTCATTTGGGGATATTTAGGGGCATCTTTATACTTGTTTGGGTTTGATATTTTCTCAAATGTGTCCTTATCTCTTATTAGACGTGTGGATGCGATGTTGGGGGTCGTGACCATCGAATTGATACCTATTTCGGCATATGTTCATTTTTTGTTTAAACCAGACCGGGTGGGTCGTTTGGGGTTATTTGGGGAATTTTTGTACTTTTTTGGGTTTAGGATTATCTAAAATGTGTCCTTATCTCTTATTAGACGTGTGGATGCAATGTGAAAGGTCATGACCTTCGAATCGATACCTATTTCGTTATTTGTTCATTTTCGGTTTGAACTAGACCGGCTGGGTCATTTGGGGTTATTTGGGGGCATTTCTATACTTTTCTTCGCTTGGTATCTCTAAAAAGTGTCCTTATCTCTTTTAAGACGGGTGGATGCGATGTTGACGGTCGTGACTTTCAAATCGATACCTATTTCGGCATATGTTCATTTTCGATTTAACCAAGACCGAGTGGGTCGTTTGGGATTATTTGGGGGCATTTCTGTACTTTTTTGGGTTTTGTATTTTCTAAAAAGTGTCCTTATCTCTTATTAGACATGTGGATGCAATGTTGAGGATCGCGACCTACGAATGAATACCTATTTCGACCTATGTTCATTTTCGGTTTAAACTAGACTGGGTGGGTCGTTTGGGGTTATCTGGGGACATTTCTGTACTTCTTTGGGTTTGGGATTCTCTAAAAAGTGTCCTTATCTTTTATTAGACGTGTGGATGCGATGTTGAGGGTCGTGACCTTTGAATCGATAGTTATTTTGACATATGTTCATTTTCTATTTAAACTGGACCAGGTGGGTCGTTCGCTGCTATTTGGGGGCATTTTTATACTTTTTTAGGTTTGGAATTCTCTAAAAAGTGTCCTTACCTCTTATTAGACTTGTGGATGCGATGTTGAGGGTCGTGACCTTCGAATCGATACCTATTTCGACATACGTTCATTTTCGATTTAAACAGACCGGGTGGGTTGTTTGTGGTTATTTGGGGGCATTTCTATATTTTTTTGGATTTGGAAATTTCTAAAAAGTGTCCTTATCTCTTATTTGACGTGTTGATACGATGTTGAGGATCGTGACCTTCGAATCGATACCTATTTCATCATAAGTTCATTTTCGGTTTAAACCCGACCGGGTTGGTCGTTTGGGGTTATTTGGGGGCATTTCTGTACATTTTTAGGTTTGGGATTTTCTAAAAAGTATCCTTATCTCTTATTAGACGTGTGGATGCGATGTTGAGGGTCGTGACCTTTGAATCGTTACGTATTTGACATTTGTTCATTTCCAGTCTGAACCAGACCGGGTTGGTCTTTTGGAATTATTTGGGGGCATTTTTATACTTTTTTGGGTTTGGGATTTTCTAAAAACTGTCCTTATCTCTTATTAGATGTGTGGATGCGATGTTGAGGGTTGTGACCTTCGAATCGATACCTATTTCGGCATATGTTCATTTTCGGTTTAAATAGATCGGGTGGTTCGTTTGGGGTTATTGGGGGGAATTTCTGTACTTTTTTGGGTTTGGTATTTTCTGAAAGGTGTCATTATCTCTTATTAGACATTTGGATGAGATGTTGAGGGTCGTGACCTTCGAATCGATACCTATTTTGACATATGTTCATTTCTGGTCTGAACAAGATCGGGTTGGTCATTTGGAGTTATTTGGGGACATTTCTGCATTTTTTTGGGGTTTGGGACTCTTTGAAAAGTGTCCTTATCCCTTATTAGATGTGTGGATGCAATGTTGATGGTCATGACCTTCGAATCTATAAATATTTCGACATATGTTCATTTCGGTTTAAACCAGACCGGTAGGGTCATTTGGGGTTATTTGGGGGCATTTCTGTACCTTTTTGGGTTTTGTATTTTCTAAAAAGTGTCCTTATCTCTTATTAGGCTTGTCGATGCGATGTTGAGGACCGTCACCTTCGAATCGATACCTATTTTAGCATATGCTCCTTTTTGGTTTAAACCTGACCGGTAGGTCGTTTAGGGTTATTTGGGGGTATTTCTGTACATTTTTGGGTTTGGGAATTTCTAAAAAGTATCATTTTCTCTTATTAGACGTGTGGATGCGATTCAGAGGGTCTTGACCTTCGAATCGCTACGTATTTCGACATATGTTCATTTTCAGTCCGAACCAGACCGGGTTGGTCATTTGGAGTTATTTGGGGGCATTTTTATACTTTTTTGGGTTTGGGATTTTCTAAAAAGTGTCCTTATCTCTTATTAGACGTGTGGATGCGATGTTGAGGGTCGAGACTTCGAATCGATACCTATTTCGACATATGTTCATTTCTGGTCCGAACCATACCAGGTTGGTCGTTTAGAGTTATTTGGGGACATTTCTGTATTTTTTTGGGTTTGGGACTCTTTAAAAAGTGTCCTTATCTCTTATTAGATGTGTGGATGCAATGTTGATGGTCATGACCTTCGAATCGATAAATATTTTGACATATGTTTATTTTCTGTTTAAACCAGATCGGTTGGGTTGTTTGGGGTTATTTGGGGGCATTTCTGTACCTTTTTGGGTTTTGTATTTTCTAAAAAGTGTCATTATCTCTTATTAGGCTTGTCGATGCAATGTTGAGGACCGTCACCTTCGCATCGATACCTATTTTGGCATATGTTCATTTTCGGTTTAAACCTGATCGGGTCGATCGTTTGGGGTTATTTGGGGGTATTTCTGTACATTTTTGGGTTTGGCAATTTCTAAAAGGTATCCTTATCCCTTATTAGACATGTGGATGCGATGTTGAGGGTCGTGACCTTCGAATCGATACGTATTTTGACATATGTTCATTTTTGGTCGGAACCAGATCGGGTTGGTCGTTTGGAGTTATTTGGCGGCATTTTTGTACTTTTTTGGGGTTTGGAATTTTCTAAAAAATGTCCTTATCTTTTATTAGACGTGTGGATGCGATGTTGAGGGTTGTGACCTTCGAATCGATACCTATTTTGACATATTTTCATTTTCGGTTTAAACAGATTAGGTGGTTCGTTCGGGGTTATTGGGGGGAATTTCTGTACTTTTTTGGGTTTGGTATTTGCAGAAAGGTGTCATTATCTCTTATTAGACGTTTGGATGAGATGTTGAGGGTCGTGACCTTCGAATCGATACCTATTTTAACATATGTTCATTTCTGGTCCGAACCAGATCGGGTTGATCATTTGGAGTTATTTGGGGACCTTTCTGTATTTTTTTTGGGTTTGGGACTCTTTGAAAAGTGTCATTATCTCTTATTAGATGTGTGGATGCAATGTTGACGGTCATGACCTTCGAATCGATAAATATTTTGACATATGTTCATTTTCGGTTTAAACCAGAACGATTGGGTCGTTTGGGGTTATTTGGGGGCATTTCTGTACCTTTTTGGGTTTTGTATTTTCTAAAAAGTGTCCTTTTCTCTTATTAGGCTTGTCGATGCGATGTTGAGGACCGTCACCTTCGAATCGATACCTATTTTGGCATATGTTCCTTTTCGGTATAAACCTGACCGGGTAGGTCGTTTAGGGTTATTTGGGGGTATTTCTGTACATTTTTGGGTTTGGGAATTTCTAAAAAGTATCCTTATCTCTTATTAGACGTGTGGATGTTATTCAGAGGGTCATGACCTTCGAATCGCTATGTATTTTGACATATGTTCACTTCCAGTCCGAACCAGACCGGGTTGGTCATTTGGAGTTATTTGGGGGCATTTTTGTACTTTTTTGGGTTTGGGATTTTCTAAAAAGTGTCCTTATCTCTTATTAGACGTGTGGATGCGATGTTGAGGGTCATGACCTTCGAATCGATACCTATTTTGACATATGTTCATTTCTGGTCCGAACCATACCAAGTTGGCCGTTTGGAGTTATTTGGGGGCATTTCGGTACCCTTCTGGGTTTGGGACTCTCTCTAAAAAGTGTCCTTATCTCTTATTAGACGCGAGGATGCAATGTTGACGGTCGTGACCTTCGTATCGATACCTATTTCGACATATGTTCATTTTCGATTTAAATCAGACTGGTTGGGTCGTTTGGGGTTATTTGGGGCCATTGCTGTACTTTTTTTGGGTTTGGTATTTTCTAAAAAGTGTCCTTATCTCTTATTAGACGGGTGGATACGATGTTGATGATTGTTACCTTCGAATCGATACCTATTTTGGCATATATTCATTTTTGGTTTAAACCAGACCGGGTGGGTCGTTTGGGGTTATTTGGGGGCATTTCTGTACTTTTTTGGTTTTGGTATTTTCTAAAAAGTGTCTTTATCTCTTATTAGACGTGTCGATGCGATATTGAGGGTAGTGACCTTGGAATCGATATCTATTTCGGCAAATGTTCATTTTTTATTTAAACCAGACCGGGTGTGTCGTTCGGGGTTATTTGGGGCCATTTCTGTACTTTTTTGGGTTTGGGATTCTTTAAAAAGTGTCCTTATCTCTTATTAGACGTGTGGATACGATGTTGTGGGTCGTGATCTTCAAATTGATACTTACTTTGACATATGTTCATTTTCGGTTTAAACAAGACCGGGTGGGTCGTTTGGGGTTATTTAGGGGCATTTCTGTACTTTTTTGGGTTTAGTATTTTCTAAAAAGTGTCCTTATCTCTTATTAGGCATGTGGATGCAATGTTGAGGATCGTGACCTACGAATGAATACCTATTTTGGCCTATGTTCATTTTTGGTTTAAACCAGACTGGGTGGGTCGTTTGGGGTTATTTTGGGGCATTTACTGTACTTTTTTGGGTTTGGGATTCTCGAAAAAATGTCCTTATCTCTTATTAGACGTGTGGATGCAATGTTGAGGGTCGTGACCTTTGAATCGATACTTATTTTGACATATGTTCATTTTCTATTTAAACCAGACCAGGTGGGTCGTTCGCTGTTATTTGGGGGCATTTCTGTACTTTTTTACATTTGGAATTCTCTAAAAAGTGTCCTCATCTCTTATTAGAATTGGGGATGCGATGTTGAGGGTCGTGACCTTTGAATCGATACCTATATCGACATATGTTCATTTACAGTTTAAACCAAACCAGGTCCGTTGTTTGGGGTTATTTGGGGGCATTTTTGTACATTTTTGGGTTTGGTATTTTATAAAAAGGGCACTTATGTTTTATTAAACGTATGGATGTGATGTTGAGGGTCGTGACCTTCGAATCGATACCTATTTCGACATATGTTACTTTTCGGTTTAAACCAGATCGGGTGGGTCGTTTGAGGTTATTTGGGGGCATTTCTATACTTTTTTGGGTTTGGTAATTTCTAAAAAGTGTCCTTATCTCTTATTTGACGTGTGGATGCGATGTCGAGGATCGTGACCTTTGAATCAATACCTATTTCATCATATGTTCATTTTCGGTTTAAACCAAACCGGGTGGGTCGTTTGGGGTTATTTGAAGGCATTTCTGTATATTTTTGGGTTTGGGATTTTCTAAAAAATATCCTTATCTCTTATTAGACGTGTGGATGCGATGTTGAGGGTCGTGACCTTTGAATCATTACGTATTTTGACATATGTTGATTTCCAGTTTGAACCAGACTGGGTTGGTCGTTTGGAATTATTTGGGGGCATTTCAGTACTTTTTTGGGTTTGGGATTTTCTAAAAACTTTCCTTATCTCTTATTAGATGTGTGGATGCGATGTTGAGGGTTGGCACCTTCGAATCGATATGTATCTCGACATATGTTCATTTTCGGTTTGACCCAGACCGGGTTGGTCGTTTGGAGTTATTTGGGGACATTTCTGTATTTTTTTGGGTTTGGGACTCTTTAAAAAGTGTCCTTATCTCCTATTAGATGTGTTGATGCAATGTTAACGGTCATGACCTTCGAATCGATAAATATTTCGACATATGTTCATTTTCGGTTTAAACCAGACCGGTTGGGTCGTTTGGGGTTATTTGGGGGCATTTCTGTACCTTATTGGGTTTCGTATTTTCTAAAAGGTGTCCTTATTTTCTTATTAGGCGTGTCGATGTGATGTTGAGGACCGTCACCTTCGAATCGATACCTATTTTGCCATAAGTTCATTTTCTATTTAAACCTGATCGGGTCGGTCGTTTGGGGTTATTTGGGGGTATTTCTGTACATTTTTGATTTGGGAATTTCTAATAAGTATCCTTATCTCTTATTAGACGTGTGGATACAATGTTGAGGGTTGTGACCTTCGAATCAATTCGTATTTCGACATATGTTCATTTCTGGTCCGAACCAGACCGTGTTGGTCGTTTGGAATTATTTAGGGGCATTTCGATACTTTTTTGGGTTTGGGATTTTCTAAAAGGTGTCTTTATCTCTTATTAGACTTGTGGATGCGATGTTGAGAGTCGTGACCTTCGAATCGATGCCTATTTCGGCATATGTTCATTTTCGGTCCGAACCAGACCGGGTTGGTGGTTTGGAGTTATTTGGTGACATTTCCGTATTTTTTTGGGTTTGGGACTCTTTAAAAAGTGTCATTATCTCTTATTAGACGTGTCGATGCGATGTTAAAGGTCATGACCTTCAAATCGATACCTATTTCAACATATGTTCATTTTTTGTTTAAATCAGACCGGGTGGGTCGTTTGGGGTTATTTGGGGGCATTTCTATACTTTTTTGGGTTTGGGTTTTTCTAAAAAGTGTCCTTATCACTAATTAGACGTGTGGATGGGATGTTGAGGGTCGTGACCTTTAAATCTATACCTATTTCGATATATGTTCATTTTCAGTTTAAACCAGACCGAGTGGGTCCTTTGGGGTGTTTTGGCAGCATTTCTGTACTTTTTTGGGTTTGGTATTTTCTAAAAAGTGTACTTATCTCTTATTAGACGTGGGGATGGAATGTTGAGGGTCATGACCTTCGAATCGATACCTATTTCGGCAAATGTTCATTCTCGATTTAAACCAGACTGGGTAGGTCGTTTGGGGTTATTTGGGGGCATTTCTGTACTTTTTTGGGTTTGGTATTTTGTAAAAAGTGTCCATATCACTTGTTAGACGTGTGGATGCGATGTTGAGAGGCGTGACCATTGAATCAATACATATTTCGGCATGTGTTCATTTTTGGTTTAAACCTGACTGGGTTGGTCGTTTGTGGTTATTTGGGGGCATTTCTAAACTATTTTGGGCTTGGGATTTTCTAAAAAGTGTTCTTATCTCTAATTAGACTTGTGGATACAATGTTGAGGGTCATGACCTTCGAATCAATACCTATTTCAGCAAATGTTCATTTTCGGTTTAAACCAGACTGGGTGGGTAGTTTGGGGTTATTTGGGGGCATTTCTGTATTTTTTTGGGCTTAGGATTTTCTAAAAAGTGTCCTTATCACTTATTAGATGTGTGGGTACAATGTTGAGGGCCGTGACCGTCGAATCGATATCTATTTCGACATATGTTCATTTTTTGTTTAAACCAGACCGGGTGGGTCGTTTGGGTTATTAGGCGGCATTTCTATACTTTTTTGGGTTTGGTATTTTCTAAAAAGCGTCATTATCTATTATTCAACATGTGGATGCAACGGTAAGGGTCGTGACCTCTGAATCGATACCTATTTCGGCGTATGTTTATTTTTGGTGTAAAACAGACCGGGTGGGTCATTTGGGGTTATTTGGGGGCATTTCTGTATTTTTTTGGGCTTGGGGTTTTCTACAAAGTGTCCTTATCTCTTATTAGATGTGTGGATGCGATGTTGAGGGTCATGACTTTCGAATCAATACCTATTTTAGCATATGTTCATTTTCGACTTAAACCTGATTGGGTGGGTCGTTTGGGGTTATTTGGGGGCATTTCTGTACTTTTTTGGGGATGGGATTTTCCAAAAAGTATCATTATCACTTATTAGTCATGTGGATGCGATGTTGAGGGTCGTGACCTTCGAATCGATACCTATTTTGACATATGTTCATTTTTGGTTTAAACTGTACCAGGTGGGTCGTTTGGGGTTATTTGGGGGCATTTCGACACTTTTTTGGGTTTGGTATTTTCTAAAGAGTGTCCTTATCTCTTATTAGACGTGTGGATGCAATGTTAAGGGTCGTGACCTTCGAATTGATACCTATTTCGACATATATTTATTTTCTGTTTAAACCAGACCAGGTGGGTCGTTTAGGGTTATTTGGGGGCATTTCTGTACTTTTATGGGTTTGGTATTTTAAAAAAAGGGTCCTTATCTCTTATGCGATGTGTGGATGCGATGTTGGGGGTTGTGACCTTCGAATCGATACCTATTTCGGCATATGTTCATTTTTTATTTAAACCAGACCGGGTGGGTCGTATGCAATTATTTGGGGCATTTCTCTATTTTTTTGGGTTTGGGATTTTGTAAAAAGTGTCTTTATCTCTAATTAGATGTGTGGATATTGAGGGTCGTGACTTTCGAATCAATACCTATTTTGACATATGTTCATTTTCGATTTAAACAACACCTGGTGGGTCATTTGGGTTTATTTCTGGTATTTCTGTACTTTTTTGGGTTTGGTATTTTCTAAAAAGTGTCCTTATCTCTTATTAGACGTGTGGATGCGATGTTGATGGTCGTGGCCCTCAAATCGATACCTATTTCGGTATATGTTCATTTTCGGTTTAAACCAGACCGGGTGGGTCGTTTGGGGTTACTTTGGGTAATTTCTGTACTCTTTTGGGCTGAAGGTTTTCTAAAAAGTGTCCTTATCTCTTATTAGACCTGTGGATGCAATGTTGAGGGTCGTGACCGTCGAATC
Organism: Telopea speciosissima; assembly: GCF_018873765.1. Classification (NCBI taxonomy): domain Eukaryota; kingdom Viridiplantae; phylum Streptophyta; class Magnoliopsida; order Proteales; family Proteaceae; genus Telopea; species Telopea speciosissima. The sequence goes on from NW_025317545.1 coordinate 45,708, forward strand.
GATACCTATTTCGACATATGTTCATTTTTTGTTTAAACCAGACCGGGTGGATCATTTGGGGTTATTTGGGGGCATTTCTGTACTTTTTTGAGCATAGGATTTTCTAAAAAGTGTCCTTATCACTTATTAGACGTGTGGATGCAATGTTGAGGGTCGTGACCGTCGAATCAATACCTATTTCGACATATGTTCATTTTTTGTTTTATTTTTTTTTGATAAGTAATTTGTGAATGTATAGAAGAAGAAAAGAAAGATACAAGAGAAGGGAACCTACTGACACCCCTTAGACAGACCTAAGGAGGAGAAAGAGGCCCCACACCTCCGAGGACAAACCCCTCGGATATTCAAGGAGAACCACCCAAACCCAATTATGGAGGCCTAAACTGGGCCTTACCAACAGAATCATCATGAATCAGCCGCATTAGGTCCTCATGAAACTCTTGAGGATACATAATAGTTTCCCCATCCCCACTATTTATGGAAGCAATAAAGTCCGCCGGTTGGTTCAGTTCTCTCCAAACATGCCTCACTTCATAGCGAGCCAACTGGTCCAACCTAGAGATGATCTGGTACTTCAAAGCATAAACATTCCAGGGGCAGCCAATCACATTTGTAACAATCTCCACGGCCAACCTCGAGTCAGATCTGATAGAAATATAATGGAGGTTCCTCTCTATGCACAAAACCACTCCTCTGTGGATAGCTATCAATTCCATGCTAAGAACCGAAGCTTCCGACCCTTTACCAACATAGGCCAGAATCGGATCTCCTAAGGAATCACGAATGAGACCCCCATAAGCAGCTCTATCTCCTTTCAAGGACCCATCACAATGGAGAGAAATCAATTGAGCAGGGGGCTTTGGCCAAAAACAGATTTTGGGAGCCGAATTGGCCCACTGCACTTGGACCCCCCACTTGTCAACCAAAAATTGATTCCTAGGAGTATGGGCTGCCAATAACGGAGATTGAGAACCTTTAGTGGAAACATCAAATTTGATGTCTTGAAGGATCTTATCATAAGACCTTGACTGATTACTAAAGAGCCGTTGATTCCTCTCCCACCAAACATGATAAATCGTGGCACAAAAAGCAAGCTTGGGAATAAAATCCATCTTATCTTTAGCACAAACCACATGAGAAAGCCAATTGACCACATCAGTCAGGGTAGCAGGTCCTTTGCCATTGATAGAACACATAGAGCTAACCCTATCCCAAATGGTATTAGAAAAGGGACAGGCAAAGAAGAGATGGGCATGGCTCTCCAAACCTCCCCAACACAGGACGCAATTCTGTCCTACAGCAATATTCCTTCTAATGAGTTGGTCTTTAGTTGGCAACCCTCCCATCAAGCACCTCCAGGTAGTACAAGAGTGCCTAGGCAAAGAACCAGGAAACCAAACAAGCTTATTCCAATCCACCTTTGTTGCACTACTTCTAATAAGATCCCAAGCCGACTTGGTAGAAAAGAGACCATTAGAAGTTTCCTTCCAAACAATAAGATCCTCCTCACCACTCACAATAGGAATACTAGGGAGATCCCTCGAAATAGTTATCAGATCAAAAGAACCCTGAGGGGGGGCAGATGCCAATGGCCATCCCTAATAAAGTCCGAAACCAAGGCAAGCCGGTGAGAACCGGCATCATAACGGATCCGATCTCCATATCTTTTAATCAAAACCCCTTTAGGATGCCAATTATCCAACCAAAGTCTAGTAGCTTGGCCATTCCCAAAAATATGATGGATATGTGGCTCAACCTGATCTCTAAATTTGAGGACTTTCCGCCAAACCCAAGAGCAATTTTGGGGGATCTTTGCAGTCCAAATAGAATCTTTCTTTAGGTAGCGGGTATTGACCCACCTAACCCAAAGACTGTCTTTCTTAGAGGCAATCCACCAAATTTGTTTAAAAATCCCTGCAATATTCATATCAGAAATTCTCCTAATACCAAGGCCCCCTTCAGCCTTAGGTTTGCAAATCTTATCCCAAGAGATGTAATGTACCTTACGATCAAGAGACGGGCCAGACCAAAGGAAGTTGGAGAAGATGGATTCCAGCTTATTCTTTAGAGCTCCAGGCAGCCCGAAAATCCCTGACCAGTAAATGTAGCAGCCTTGAAGAACAGAGCTTAAAAGTTGAAGCCGCCCTGCAAAGGATAAGAGCCGAGCTTTCCAACCATGAAGCTTACTCCTCACTCGATCCAAAATGGAAGAACAATCTGCAAAAGCCAGCTTTCGAGCAATGAGAGGAACACCAAGATACCTGATAGGTAACTTGGTATCCACAAAGTTCGTTAATTCCAAAAGTTGCAGTCTGGCCGTGTGGGTGAGGCCCCCTAAAATAATAGAGGACTTAGCCCTGTTGAGTTTCAACCCAGAGTAGGTATGAAAATCATCCAAGGCCCCCAGGCAGGCCGAAACAGAATCTGTGGTGGCCTTCACAAAGATCATCAAGTCGTCGGCAAAGATAAGGTGGGAAAGGTGGGAACACTTACACCTGGGAAGCAGGCTAATGCTGCCTTCCACCTCCAACTTCCTCATCAAAGCTGAAAACCCCTCCATGGCAATAGTGAACAAATAAGGCGAAATAGGGTCCCCCTGCCGTATTCCCCTACCCCCTTTGAAAAAACCAGTAGGACTTCCATTCAATAGGATGGAGAAGCAAGGAGTATCAACACAAGCCTTCACCCAACCAATAAACTCGTGGGAAACCCATTCTGTCCATTAAATCAAACAAGAACTTCCTACTAAGGGAGTCATATGCTTTATGAAGGTCAATCTTCAAGCATTGCTGTTGGGCTAGATCCTTTTTGCTCTATACCTCGAACCACATCATGACAGACAAGGATGTTGTCCACAATAGACCTCCCCTTGATAAAAGCTGATCGGGAATCACTTACCACCTGCCCAATTATTCCTTGTAATCTATTAGATAAGATTTTAGTAATGATCTTATAAAAAAGATTGCAAAGAGCTATGGGCCTATATCCAAGAAAAGAAGAGACATCTCCCGTCTTAGGAATCAAGCTAATAAAAGTAGCATTAATCGAACTTGGAAGGTGAGACTTCAAAAAGAACCATTTCACTGCCAAAGTCAAATCCTCACCAACTACTTCCCAAGAATGCTTGAAGAAAGCAGCCCCAAACCCATCCGGTCCTGGAGCTTTGGAATTTTTCATAGCAAACACAACCTCCATAATCTCCTTATTGGACACCCTCCCAATAAGACCTTCTTGTTGGGCATGGGATAAGCCGTATTGCAAGGGAACCGTGCTAGGAAAAAAACCACCATCCACCGAATCAGTCCCAAATAATTTCTTATAGAAAGAGACAGCTTCATCTTTAATTTGGTTGGAATCCTTAACCATGTCACCTCCTTCCCCTTGAATTTCCAAAATATGCTTCCTATTCTCGCTGCAGATCATGGACTTGTGAAAGAAGCTATTATTCCCATCCCCACTGAATATGCTTCACCCTTGATTTCTCCCTCAAGAATTTTTCTTCAATGGCCAAAGCTTCCCATAACTTCACCTTAGCTTGAGACTCCAAAAGAACCAGATTCTGGTTATCGGGGTGATCACCAAGATTGCATTGAATTTGGAACAAATCAGCCTCTGCAGCCTTCACCGCAATGAAAACATCTCCAATGCACTCTTTATTCCATTTTTTCAGTTCCTTTTTAACATTCCTTAACCGGGCAGCAAACCTCATGATAGGATTGAGAACCATACTAACTGGCTGCTCCCAGCCCTCCCGAACCATCTCATCATAACCATCCCTGCCAATCCAAGCCTCAAAAAACCTAAAAGGTTTAGGTCCGAAATTAGCCTCCTCTAACACAGCCAGCACTACTAGAGAGTGGTCAGAGAGACCCGGAGGGTAAAAAGTAGCCTCTGAAGATCTAAAAAAATCCACCCAAGCCAAGTTGACCAACACTCTATCAAGCTTACAGCAGATCCTAGCATCGCCACTTTGTCTGTTATTCCATGTCATAGCTTCCCCTTTCCACTTTAAATCAATCAGCCCAGAGTCATCAATAAAATTATTGAAATCATCAATAGCCTCCAACCGAACAGGATCCCCACCAAATTTCTCATTTTGATGCCGAGTAACATTGAAGTCCCCTAAAACAGTCCAAGGGGTAGTAACAGCACCAGCAATACTCCCCACATCTTCCCACAAATCCTTCCGGCCTGCCATAGTATTTAGAGCATACACTACAGTGCACAGAAAAGAGGTTGATGTACCCACAACCAACACCTTAACATGAATAAACTGCTTAGATTTTCGAATTTCTTCAACATTAAAGAAATTAGGATCCCAACCCAACCAAATCCGAATAGTATTATCAATCTCCCCATTATGCACATATTTCCAGTCTGAAATAAAATTATCAAAAATGGCAGCACAGTTCTCCAACCTAACTTTAGTTTCCAAGAGACAAACCAATTTAGCTTGATGGTCTTTGCACACCTTCTTAATCCCCAGCTGTTTGGTTGAGGCATTCATGCCTCTTACATTCCAAACTAAACACTTCATTTAGCAACCAGGTTAAAGCCATCAACTCCACCCGTACTAGGTCCATCTCCCTTAACCTCACTAGAGTCTTTCGGGTTTACAAGAACCCGTTGGGCCTGGAACTTAGACCCCCTCCCCATGGTTCGGCCTAGAATAGAATAAGAAATAGAACCAGATTGACCCATACCTTTTCCAGAAAGCCCTTGAATTGATCGAATGTCCGCAGCTTGCTTCTTTAGTCTTTCCATATTGGCCGAGGGCTTAGCTGGAATTATCCCTTTCTCCTTTGATCTCAACAGATCTTCAGCTCTGTTATCACCTTGCATAGGCGCCCCAGCAGCACCCACCAACGGATTTGGATCAATCATCTTCAAAGATTCCAAAGCTGCCACCTCACCATCCCTATTTAAAGAATTAATTTCAGTTGCCATTCCATCCATAGATAAAGCACTAGGATCACTTTCCACCAAAACAGATTTTGAATTTTGAGTCAAGAAAGGGCAGCTATCCACATTAGGGATAATAGCTACAGGTTGGGGGGGTGAAACTTATTTCCTCCAAATCTGCCTCAATTATTCCTCCTTCTTCCATGCACAGCACGCTAGGGGTCTCAGCTTCCTTAATTGTGTAGTCACTGACATCATTCTCTCTCTCCATAATTACTCCATCGACCCTCTCTCCACCCTCAACTATTCTTTTCCTCATGGCCAACGCATAGGCTTTAGTAGGAGAAGACCCAGCTGTCTCTTTCATGACATTTGAATTTGCCAGATTTTCCACACCAACCCTCTTCTCCCCATCTTTCTTATTTAATGAATCCCTTGACTCTTGCTCATCCTCCAGCCCATCTCCTAATAAAATATTGCAAGAATCAGCATCCAACATCAGCTCCTTTGGATCATATGCAACCTCTTCCGTTAGATCTTCCAACAATGCAAAAGCATTAATATGGAGAACATCCTTCCCCTTGTCAGTAGCAATATCTCCTCTACCCTTGTCTTTTCCTGCAAATAAGGGATCTGCCTTCACTAGAGTATCTTCTCTATCATCGGATCCAGCAAGGGCAATCGGCTGCTTAGAAGCTACATCATCACTAACCTCCTGCCCATCAGCACCACCACTACCGGCCAATGCTCCTTCAACAGTCCCCGAAGTTCCTTTCACCCGCCACTCTCTTCTCGGCTGAGAGGATTTCTGAGTTTGACCATTATTCCCAATCTTGCAAGAATCCAAGAGGTGACCAAACACAATACAGTGTTTGCATCGAGGGGGTTTCCACTCATAAACCACCTTTTGATTAAATGCGAGTCCATCTTCTCCATAAACCGGAACAGCCAAAGGAAGCTCCTTATCAGCAGACACTTCCACACACAAGCGGGCATAAGACAATCTCTCCATAGAACTTGTCATTTTATCTGCCACAATAGGCTTGCCAATAACACTTCCGATAGAACTGAGAGCTTCAGAAGACCAGAAATGAAAGGGGAGATTGGGTAACGAGACCCATACCGGGACAGAGCATAAATTCACCCTTTCTAAGGATACATCTGGACTCCAAGGGCGCAAGATCATTGGTTTTCTTTGAACATACCACGGCCCTCCTTCAAGGACTTTAACTTTGTCATCTTCAAGATTAAAGCGAAAAATAAAAATTCCACTCTCTAATAAATTAACATCAACATGACCTGCAATCTTCCACTGTTTCAATAAAACATCCCTTGCAAAGGTAAAGCTTGGCCTGCCACCAATGAAGTGCCCCATAAGGGTGTTCTTCCACCGTTCAAGTCCCTTGCTGACCATTGCCTCCGGGCATTTTGCAGCCAAAACCCCATCAATCAACTCTGGTTTCACATAGGACAGCTTGAGCCCATCACCATAAGTCAAAGAAGAAGAAGAAAAAAGAGCAGACCAAGGAACACCAGCCTTCCCCTTCCTCGAATCTCTAACACCATTCTCAAAATCTTCATTATGCTGAGTATTACCATCTTTCCCAGCCCCTTCAAGGGCAGCAGCCTGAATCGGTTCTAGAACCTGTACCACACCATCTCCAATATTCTCACCATGCACCAACGGAGCACCATCCCCCACCAAACCACCAAGGGTAGGCCACACCTCCTTCCCGAGCCACCGGAGCAGCACCACTTTCCCCAAGCTGATATTCCCCCACCTTCCCTTCCTCCCGGATTGAGAAGAAGGGGAGGACCATTAGCCGAAGCTAATGGCCTGCCGCCATCACCAAGAGCAAACCAAAACACTCCCTCCCAAATCACCAAGAGCAAACCAAAAACTTCTTCTGATCCTCAAGATTTGATGTTGGACCCGGATTCTTGTGCAATCCTTTTAGGGAATGAGTTGTTTGATGAGGTGGACAAAGAGGAGGGAGAATTTTAACCAAACCGGGTGGGTCGTTCGGGGTTATTTAGCGGCATTTCTATACTTTTTTCGGTTTGGTATTTTCTAAAAAGCATCCTTATCTATTACTAAACGTGTGGATGCGCCGGTAAGGGTCCTGACCTTCGAATCGATACCTATTTCGGAATTTGTTCATTTTGTTTTTAATCCAGACTGGGTGGGTCATTTGGGGTTATTTGGGTGCATTTCTATACTTTTTTGTGTTTGGTATCTTCTAAAGAGGGTCCGTATATCTTATTAGATGTGTGGATGCGATGTTGAGGGTCGTGACCTTCGAATCGATACCTATTTTAGCATATGTTCATTTTCGATTTAAACTAGACCGGGTGGGTCGTTTGGGATTATTTGGGGGCATTTTTGTACTTTTTTGGGGTTTGGATTCTCTAAAATGTGTCCTTATCACTTATTAGACGTGTGGATTCGATGTTGAGGGTCATGACCTTTGTATCGATACCTACATCGACATATGTTCATTTTCTATTTAAACCGTACTAGGTGGGTCGTTTGGGGTTATTTTGGTACCTTTCTATACTTTTTTGGGCTTGGTCTTTTCTAAAAAATGTCCTTATGTCTTATTAGATGTGTGGATGCGATGTTGTGGGTCGTGACCTTCAAATTGATACCTATTTCGACATATATTCATTTTTGGTTTATATCGTACCAAGTGGGTCGTTTGGGGTTATTTGGGGGCATTTCTGTACTTTTTTTGGTTTTGTATTTTCTAAAAAGTGTCCTTATCTTTTATTAGACGTGCGGATTCGATGTTGTGGGTCGTGACCTTCGAATTGATACATATTTTGGCATATGTTCATTTTTGGTTTAAACCAGACAAGGTGAGTCGTTTGGGGTTATTTGAGGGCATTTATGTAATTTTTTGGGCTTGGTCTTTTCTAAAAAATGTCCTTATCTCTTATTAGAAGTGTGGATGCAATGTTGAGGGTCGTGACCTTCGAATCGATACCTATTTTGACATATGTTCATTTTTTGTATAACTCAAACTGGGTGGGTCGTTTGGGGTTATTTGGGGGCATTTCTATACTTTTTTGGGTTTGGTATTTTGTAAACAGTGTCCTTATCTCTTATTAGACGTGTGGATGCGATATTGAGGGTCATGACCTTCAAATCGATACCTATGTCGGCATATGTTCATTTTTGGTTTAAAATAGACCGGATGGGTCGTTAGGGGTTATTTGGAGGCATTTCTGTATTTTTTTGGGCTTGGGAATTTCTGAAAAGAGTCCTTATCTCTTATTAGACATGTGGATGCGATGTTGGGGGTCGTGACCTTCGAATCGATACCTATTTTGACATAGGTTCATTTTCGGTTTAAACAAAACCAGGTGGGTCGTTTGGGTTTATTTGCGGCATTTCTGTACTTTTTTGGGTTTGGGATTTTCTAAAAAGTGTCATTATCACTTATTAGACGTTTGGATACGATGTTGAGGATCGTGACCTTCGAATAGATACCTATTTCGACATATGTTCATTTTTTGGGTCGTTTGGGGTTATTTGGGGGCATTTCTATTCTTTTTTGGTTTTGGTATTTTCTAAAACTTATCCTTATCACTTATTAGACGTGGCGATGCGATGTTGTGGGTCGTGACCTTCGAATTTATACCTATTTCGGCATATGTTCATTTTTGGTTTAAACCAGACAGGGTGGGTTGTTTGGGGTTATTTTGGGGCTTTTCAGTACTTTTTTGGGCTTGGTCTTTTCTAAAAAGTGTCCTTATCTCTTGTTAGACGTGTGGATGTGATGTTGATGGTCGTTATCTTCGAATCGATACCTATTTCAACATATGTTCATTTTCGGTTTAAATCAAACCGGGTGGGTCGTTTGAGGTTATTTTGTGGGCATTTCTGTACATTTTTTGGTTTGGGATTTTTTAAAAAGTGTATTTATCACTAATTAGATGTGTGGATGCGATGTTGAGGGTATTGACCTTCGTATCAATTCCGACATATGTTCATTTTCGATTTAAACCAGATCGGGTGGGTCGCTTGGGGTTATTTGGGGGCATTTCTATACTTTTTTGGGTTTGATATTTTCTAAAGAGTGTCCTTATCTCTTATTAGACGTGTGGATGCGATATTGAGGGTCGTGACCTTCGAATCGATACCTATTTCAGCATATGTTCATTTTCGATTTAAAATAGACCGGGTGGGTCATTTGGAGTTATTTTGGGGTATTTCTGTATATTTTTTGGGCTTGGGATTTTCTAAAAATTTTCCTTATCTCTTATTAAACGTGTGGAGGCGATGTTAATGGTCGTGACCTTCGAATCGATACATATTTCGACATATGTTCACTTTCGGTTTAAACCAGACCTGGTGGGTCGTTTAGGGTTATTTGGGGGCATTTCACTATTTTTTTTGGGTTTGGTATTTTCTAAAAAGGGTCCTTATCTCTTTTAGACGTGTGGATGCGATGTTGGGGGTCGTGACCTTCGAATTGATACCTATTTTGGCATCTGTTCATTTTCGATTTAAACCAGACCGGGTGGGTCGTATGCAGTTATTTGGGGCATTTCTGTATTTTGTTGGGTTTGTGATTTTGTAAAAAGTCTCCTTATCTCTTATTAGATGTGTGGATGCGATGTTGAGGGTCGTGACCTTCGAATCGATACCTATTTTGACATATGTTCATTTTCGGTTTAAACAAGACCTGGTGGGTCGTTTGGATTTATTTACGATATTTCTGTATTTTTTTGGGTTTGGTATTTTTAAAAAAGTGTCATTATTTCTTATTAGACGTGTGGATGCGATGTTGATTGTCGTGACCCTTGAATCGATACCTATTTTGCGTATGTTCATTTTCGGTTTAAACCAGACCGGGTGGGTCATTTGGGGTTATTTTGGGGAATTTCTGTATTTTTTATGGGCTGAAGGTTATCTAAAAAGTGTCCTTATCTCTTATTAGACGTGTGGATGCAATGTTGAGGGTCGTGACCGTCGAATCGATACCTATTTCAACATATGTTCATTTTTTGTTTAAATCAAACCGGGTGGTTCATTTGGGGTTATTTGGGGGCATTTCTATATTTTTTTGGGCTTAGGATTTTCTAAAAAGTGTCATTATCACTTATTAGACATGTGGGTACAATGTTGAGGGCCGTGACCGTCGAATCGATATCTATTTCGACATATGTTCCTTTTTTGTTTAAACCAGACCGGGTGGGTTGTTTGGGTTATTTGGCGGCATTTCTATACTTTTTTGGGTTTGGTATTTTCTAAAAAGCGTCATTATCTATTATTCAACATGTGGATGCAATGGTAAGGGTCGTGACCTCTGAATCGATACCTATTTCGGCGTATGTTCATTTTGTTTTTAAACCAGACAGGGTGGGTTGTATGGGGTTATTTGGGGGCTTTTGGGTACTTTTTTAGGTTTGGTATTTTCTATAGAGTGTCCGTATCTCTTATTAGACGTATGGATGCGATGTTGAGGGCCGCGACCTTCGAATCGATACCTATTTTAGCGTATGTTCATTTTCGGTTTAAACCTGACCGGGTGAGTCGTTTGGGGTTATTTGGGGGCATTTCTGTACTTTTTTGGGGTTGGGATTTTCTAAAAAGTGTCCTTATCACTTATTAGACATGTAGATGCAATGTTGAGGGTCGTAACCATCGAATCGATACCTATTTCGACATATATTTATTTTAGATTTAAACAGTACCAGGTGGGTCGTTTAGGGTTATTTGGGGGCATTTCTGTACTCTTTTTTGTTTGGTATTTTCTAAAAAGTGTCCTTATCTCTTATTAGATGAGTGGATGCGATGTTGTGGGTCGTGACCTTCGAGTTGATACCTATTTCGGCATATGTTCATTTTTTATTTAAACCGGACAGGGTGGGTCGTTTGGGGTTATTTGGGGGCATTTCAGTACTTTTTTGGGCTTGGTCTTTTCTAAAAAATGTCCTTATCTCTTATTTGACGTGTGGATGCAATGTTGAGGGTCGTAACCTTCAAATCGTTACCTATTTCGACAAATGTTCATTTTTGGTTTAAACCGTACCAGGTGGGTCGTTTGTGGTTATTTGGGGACAATTCTGCACTTTGTTCGGTTTTGTTTTTTCTAAAATGTGTCATTATCTCTTATTTGACGTGTGGATGTGATGTTGTGGGTCATGACCTTCAAATTGATACCTATTTCGGCATATGTTCATTTCTGGTTTAAACTAGACAGGGTGGGTCGTTTGGGGTTATTTCGGGGTATTTTTGTACTTTTTTGGGCTTGGTCTTTTCTAAAAAATGTCTGTATCTCTTTCTAGACGTGTGGATGTGATGTTGAGGGTCGTAACCTTCGAATCGATACCTATTTCGACATATGTTCATTTTTTGTATAAATCGAATCAGGTGGGTCGTTTGGGGTTATTTGGGGGCATTTTTGTACTTTTTTGGGTTTGGTATTTTCTAAAAAATGTCCTTATCTCTTATTAGATGTGTGGATGCGATGTTGAGGGTCGTGACCTTCGAATCGATACCTATTTTGAAATATGTTCATTTTGTATTTAAACAAGACCAGGTGGTCGTTTGGGTTTATTTTCGGCATTTTTGTACTTTTTTGGGTTTGGTATTTTCTAAAAAGTGTCCTTATCTCTTATTAGACGTGTGGATGTGATGTTGAGGGTCGTGACCTTCGAATCGATCATTATTTCGGCATATGTTCATTTTCGGTTTAAAGCAGATCGGGTGGGTCGTTTGGGGTTATTTGGGGAATTTTCTGTACTTTTTTGGGCTTAAGGTTTTCTAAATAGTGTCCTTATCTCTTATTAGACGTGTGGATGCAATGTTGAGGGTCGTGACCGTCGAATCGATACCTATTTCGATATATGTTCATCTTTTATTTAAACTAGACCGAGTGGGTCATTTGGGGTTATTTGGAGGCATTTCTGTATTTTTTGGGCTTAGGATTTTCTAAAAAGTGTCATTATCAATTATTAGAGGTGTGGATGCAATGTTGAGGGTCGTGACCATCGAATTGATACCTTATGCGACATATGTTCTTTTTTTGTTTAAGCCAGACCGGGTGGATTGTTTGGGGTTATTTGACGGCATTTCTATACTTTTTTGGGTTTGGTATTTTCTAAAAAGCGTCCTTATCTGTTATTAGACGTGTGGATGTAATGTTGAGGGTCGTGACCTTCGAATCAATACATATTTTGGCATATATTCATTTTTTGTTTAAACAAGATCAAGTGGGTTGTTTGGGGTTTTTTGGGGGCATTTCTGTACTTTTTTGGGTTTGGTATTTTCTAAAGAGTGTCCTTATCTCTTATTAGACGTGTGGATACGTTGTTGAGGGTCCTGACCTTCGAATCAATACCTATTTTAGCATATGTTCATTTTCGGTTTAAACTTGACCGGGTGGGTCGTTTGGAGTTATTTGGGGGCATTTTTGTACTTTTTTGGGCTTGGGATTTAAAAAAGTGTCCTTATCACTTATTAGACATTTGGATACAATGTTGAGGGTCGTGACCTTCGAATCGATACCTATCTTGACATATGTTCATTTTCGGTTTAAACCGGATCAGGTGGGCCGTTTGGGGTTATTTGGGGGCATTTCTATACTTTTTTGATTTTGGTATTTTCTAAAAATTGTCCTTATCTCTTATTAGACGTGTGGATGCGGTGTTGTGGGTCGTGACCTTTAAATTTATACCCATTTTGGCATATGTTCATTTTTGGTTTAAACCAGACAGGGTGGGTCATTTGGGGTTATTTTGGGGCCTTTCTGTACTTTTTTGGGCTTGGTCTTTTCTAAAAAGTGTCCTTATCTCTTGTTAGACGTGTGGATACGATGTTGAGGGTCGTGACCTTCGAATCGATACCTATTTTGACATATGTTCATTTTTTTGTACAAATCAAATCGGGTGGGTCGTTTTGGGTTATTTAGGGGCATTTTTGTAGTTTTTTGGGTTTGGCATTTTCTAAAAAGTGTCATTATTTCTTATTAGATGTGTGGATGCGATGTTGGGGGTCGTGACCTTCGAATCGATACCTATTTCGACATATGTCAATTTTTGGTTTGAACAAGACCGGGAGGGTCTTTTGGGTTTATTTACGGCATTTCTGCACGTTTTTGGGTTTGGTATTTTCTAAAAAGTGTCCTTATCTCTTATTAGACATGTGGATGCGATGTTGAGGGTCGTGACCTTCGAACTGATAACTATTTTGGCATATGTTCATTTTCGGTTAAACCAGACCGAGTGGGTCGTTTGGGGTTATTTGGGAGAATTTCTGTACTTTTTTGGGCTAAAGGTTTTCTAAAAAGTGTCCTTATCTCTTATTAAACGTGTGGATGCAATGTTGAGGGTCGTGACTGTCGAATCGAAACCTATTTCGACATATGTTCATTTTTTGTTTAAACCAGACCGGGTGGGTCATTGGGGGTTATTTGGGGGCATTTCTATACTTTTTTGGGCTTTGGATTTTATGAAAAGTGTCCTTATCAGTTATTAGACGTGTGGATTCAATGTTGAGGGTTGTGACCGTCGAATCGATACCTATATCGACATATGTTCATTTTTTGTTTAAAAAAGATCAGGTGGGTCGTTTGGGGTTATTTGGCGTCATTTCTATACTTTTTTGGGTTTGGTATTTCCTAAAAAGCATCCTTATCTGTGATTAGACGTGTGGATGCGATGTTGAGGGTCGTGACCTTCGAATCGATACCTATTTCGACATATGTTCATTTTTTATTTAAATCAAATCGGGTGGGTCGTTTGGGGTTATTCGGGGCCATTTCTATATTTTTTTTGGTTTGGTATCTTCTAAAAGGTGTCCTTATCTCTTATTAGAGGTGTGGATGCGATGTTGGGGGTCGTGACCTTCGAATCGAAACCTATTTCGGCATATGTTCATTTTTGAATTAAACCAGGCCGGGTGGGTCGAATAGAGTTATTTGGGGCATTTCTTTATTTTTTTGTGTTTGGGTTTTGTAAAAAGTGTCCTTATCTCCAATTAGATGTGTGGATGCGATGTTGAGGGTCGTGACCTTCGAATCGATACCTATTTCGACATATGTCCATTTTCGATTTAAACAAGACCGGGTGGGTCGTTTGGGTTTATTTGCGGCATTTCTATACTTTTTTGGGTTTGGTATTTTCTAAAAAGTGTCCTTATCTCTTATTAGACGTGTGGATGTGATGTTGAGGGTCGTGACCTTCGAACTGATAACTATTTTGGCATATGTTCATTTTCGGTTAAACCAGACCGAGTGGGTCGTTTGGGGTTATTTGGGAGAATTTCTATACTTTTTTGGGCTAATGGTTTTCTAAAAAGTGTCATATCTCTTATTAAACATGTGGATGCAATGTTGAGGGTCGTGAGCGTCGAATCGATACCTATTTCGACATATGTTCATTTTTTGTTTAAACCAGACCGGGTGGGTCATTGGGGGTTATTTGGGGGCATTTCTATACTTTTTTGGGCGTGGGATTTTGTGAAAAGTGTCCTTATCAGTTATTAGACCTGTGGATGCAATGTTGAGGGTCGTGACCGTCGAATCGATACCTATATCGACAAATGTTCATTTTTTGTTTAAACCAGATCTGGTGGGTGGTTTGGGGTTATTTGGCGCCATTTCTATACTTTTTTGGGTTTGGTATTTTCTAAAAAGCGTCTATATCTGTTATTAGACGTGTGGATACGATGTTGAGGGTCGTGACCTTCGAATCGATACCTATTTCGGCATATGTTCATTTTTTATTTAAACCAGACAGGTGGGTCGTTTGGGGTTATTTGGGGGCATTTCTGTACTTTTTGGGTTTGGTATATTCTA
>NW_025317546.1:0-60403 GCF_018873765.1 Telopea speciosissima
GAAGATATCAAACCGAAAATAGTACAGAAATGCCCCTATATAGCCCCAACGACCCACCCATTCTGGTTTAAATCGAAAAGGAACATATGCCGAAATAGGTATCGATTCGAAGGTCACGACCTTGAACATCGCAACCACATGTCTAATCAGTGATAAGGACACTTTTTAGAAAATACCAAACCCAAAAAAGTACAAAAATGCCCCCAAATAACCCCAAACGACCAACCCGGTCTAGTTTAGACCTAAAATGAACATATGCCGAAATAGGAATCGATTCGAAGGTCACGACCCTCAACATTGTATCCACACGTCTAATTAGAGATAGGGATGTTTTTTAGAAAATACAAAACCCAAAAATGTACAAAATGCACCCAAATAAACACAAACGACCCACCCGGTCCGATTTCAATCGAAAATGAACACATGCCGAAATAGTTATCAATTCAAAGGCCACGACCCTCAAAATCGCATCCACACGTCTAATAAGAGATAAGGACACTTTTTAGAAAATAGAAAACCCAAAAACGTACAGAAATGCCCCCAAGTAACCCCAAACGACCCACCCGGTCTGCTTTAAATAAAAAATGAACATATGTCGAAATTGTATCGATTCGAAGGTCACGACCCTTAACATTGCATCCACACGTACAATAAGAGATAAGGGCACTTTTTGGAAAATACAAAACCCAAAAAAAAACAAAAATGCCCCCAAATAACCCCAAATGACCCACCCGGTTTGGTTGAAACCGAAAAGGAACATATGCCGACATAGGTATCAATTCGAAGGTCACGACCTTGAACATTGCATCCACACGTCTAATAAGATATAAGGACAATTTTTAGAAAATACCAAACCCTAAAAAGTTCAAAAATTCCCCAAATAACCCCAAACAACCCACGTGGTCTGGTTTAAACCGAAAATCAACATATGTCGAAATAGGTATCGATTCGAGGGTCACGACCACGCGGTCTAGTTAAATCAAGAAAGAACATCTGACGAAATAGGTATCAATTTGAAGGTCACGACCCTCAACATCGTATCCACACATCTAATAAGAGATAAGGACACTTTTAAAGATTCCCAATCCCAAACAAGTACAAAAATGCCCCCAAATAACCCCAAACGACCCACCCGATTTGGTTTAAACTGAAAATAAACATAAGCCAAAAAAGGGATCGATTCGAAGGTCACGACCCTCAACATCGCATCCACACGTCTAATAAGAGATAAGGACACTTTTTAGAGATTCCCAAACCCAAAAAAATACAGAAATGCCCCCAAATAACCACAAATGACCCACCCAGTCTGGTTTAAATCGAAAATGAACTTATGCCGAAATAAGTATCGATTCAAGGTCACGACCCTCAACATCGCATCGACACATCTAATAAGAGATAAGGACACTTTTTAGAGATTCTCAAACCCAAAAAAAGTACGGAAATGCCCCCAAATAACCCCAAACAACTCACCCGGTCAAGGTTTAAACCGAAAATGAACATATGTAAAAATAGGTATCGATTCAAAGGTCATGACCCTCAACATTGCGTCCACACATCTAATAAGAGATAAGGACACATTTTAGAAAATACCAAACCCATAAAAGAAAAGAAATACCCCAAAATAACCCCAAACGACTCACCCGGTCTGGTTTAAACCTAAAATGAACATATGTCGAATTAGGTATCAATTCGAAGGTCATGACCCTCAACATCGCATACACACGTCTAATTAGAGATAAGGACACATTTTTGAAAATCCCAAACCCAAAAAAGTAGTGAAATGCCCCCAAATATCCCTAAACGACCCACCTGTCTTGGTTTAAATCAAAAATTAATATATGCCGAAATAGGTATTGATTCGAAGGTCCTGACCCTCAACATCGCATCCACACGTCCAATAAGAGATAAGGACACATTTTAGAAAAATACCAAACCCAAAAAAGTACACAAATGCCCCCAAATAACCCCAAGCGACCCACCCGGTCTGGTTTAAACCGAAAATGAACATATGCCGAAATTGGAATAGATTCGAAGTTCACAACCCCCAACATTGTATCCACACATCTAATAAGAGATAAGGACACTTTTTATAAAATACAAAACACAAAAAAATATGGAAATGCACGCAAATAAACCCAAACGACCCACCAGGTCTAATAAGAGATAAGTACACTTTTTAGAAAATACCAAGCCCAAAAATGTACAAAAATGCCCCCAAATAACCCCAAACGACCCACCCAGTCTGGTTTAAATTGAAAATGAACATATGTCAAAATAGGTATCGATTTAACGGTCACAACCCTCAACATCGCATCCAAACGTCTAATTAGAGACAAGGACACATTTTAGAAAATCCCAAACCCAAAAAAGTACAGAAATGCCCCCAAATAACCCCAAACGACCCACCCGGTCGAGTTTATACCGAAAATGAGCTTATACCGAAATAGGTATCGATTTAAAGGTAACAACCCTTAACATCGCATCCACACATCTAATAAGAGATAAGGACACATTTTATAAAATAGCAAACCCATAAAAGTACAGAAATACCCCCAAATAACCCCAAACGACCCACCCGGTCTTGTTTAAACTGAAAATGAACATATGTCGAAACAGGTATCGATTCTCATGACCTTCAACATTGCATCCACACGTCTAATTAGAAGAGATGACGACACTGTTTTGAAAATCCCAAACCCAAAAAAGTACAGAAATGCTCCCAAATAACCCCAAATGACCCACCCGTCCTGGTTTAAACCGAAAATGAATATATGTCGAAATAGGTATCGATTTGAAGGTCACGACCCTCAACATCGCATCCACACTTCTAATAAAAGATAAGAGCACTATTTTGAAAATAGCAAACCCAAAAAAGTTACAAAATGCCCTAAATAACCCCAAACGACCCACCCGGTCAGGTTTACATCGAAAATGAACTTATGTCGAAATAGGTATCGATTCGAAGGTCACGACCCTCAACATTGCATCCACACGTCTAATAAGAGACAAAGACATTTTTTGGAAAATACCAAACCCAAAAAAGTATAGAAATGCCCCCAAATAACCCCAAATGACCCACCCGGTCTGGTTTAAACCGAAAATGAACATATGCCGAAATAGGTATCGATTCGAAGGTCACGACCCTCAACATCGCATCCACACGTTTAATAAGACATAAGGACACTTTTTAGAAGATATCAAACCAAAAATAGTACAGAAATGCCCCAATATAACCCCAACGACCCACCCGTTCTGGTTTAAATCGAAAAGGAACATATGCCAAAATAGGTATCGATTTAAAGGTCACGACCCTCAACATCGAATCCACATGTCTAATAAGTGATAAGGACAATTTTTAGAAAATACCAAACCCAAAAAAGTATAGAAATGCCCCCAAATAACCCCAAATGACCAACCCGGTCTGGTTTAGACCTAAAATGAACATATGCCGAAATAGGAATCGATTCGAAGGTCACGACCCTCAACATTGTATCCACACGTCTAATTAGAGATAGGGACATTTTTTAGAAAATACAAAACCCAAAAAAGTACAAAATGCACCCAAATAAACACAAACGACCCACCCGGTCCGGTTTCAATAAAAAATGAACACATGCCAAAATAGTTATCGATTCAAAGGCCACGACCCTCAATATCGCATCCACACATCTAATAAGAGATAAGGACACTTTTTAGAAAATAGAAAACCCAAAAAAGTACAGAAATGCCCCCAAATAACCCCAAACGACTCACCCGGTCTGCTTTAAATCGAAAATGAACATATGTCGAAATAGGTATCGATTCGAAGGTCACGACCCTTAACATTGCATCCACACGTATAATAAGAGATAAGGGCACTTTTTGGAAAATACAAAACCCAAAAAGAACAAAAATGCCCCCAAATAACCCCAAATGACCCACCGGTTTGGTTGAAACCGAAAAGGAACATATGCCGACATAGGTATCAATTCGAAGGTCACGACCTTGAACATCGCATCCACACGTCTAATAAGATATAAGGACAATTTTTAGAAAATACCAAAACCCTAAAAAGTTCAAAAAGTTCCCCAAATAACCCCAAACAACCCACGCGGTCCGGTTTAAATCGAAAATCAACATACGTCGAAATAGGTATCGATTCGAGGGTCACGACCCACGCGGTCTAGTTAAATCAAAAAAGAACATCTGACGAAATAGGTATCGATCCGAAGGTCACGACCCTCAACATCGTATCCACACATCTAATAAGAGATAAGGACACTTTTTAAAGATTCCCAATCCCAAACAAGTACAGAAATGCCCCCAAATAACCCCAAACGACCCACCCGATTTGGTTTAACCGAAAATAAACATATGCCAAAAAGGGATCGATTCGAAGGTCACGACCCTCAACATCGCATCCACACGTCTAATAAGAGATAAGGACACATTTTAGAGATTCCCAAACCCAAAAAAGTACGGAAATGCCCCAAAATAACCCCAAACAACTCACCCGGTCTTGTTTAAACCGAAAATGAACATATGTCAAAATAGGTATCGATTCAAGGTCATGACCCTCAACATTGCATCCACACATCTAATAAGAGATAAGGACACATTTTAGAAAATACCAAACCCATAAAAGAAAAGAAATACCCCAAAATAACCCCAAACGACCCACCCGTCTGGTTTAAACCTAAAATGAACATATGTCCAATTAGGTATCGATTTGAAGGTCACGACCCTCAACATCGCATCCACACGTCTAATAAAAGATAAGAGCACTATTTTGATAATAGCAAACCCAAAAAAGTACAGAAATGCCACCAAATAACCCCAAACGACCCACCGGTCAGGTTTACATCGAAAATGAACTTATGTCGAAATAGGTATCGATTCGAAGGTCACGACCCTCAACATTGCATCCACACGTCTAATAAGAGACAAAGACATTTTTGGAAAATACAAAACCCAAAAAAGTATAGAAATGCCCCCAAATAACCCCAAATGACCCACCCGACCTGGTTTAAATCGAAAATGAACATATGCCAAAATAGGTATCGATTCGAAGGTCACGACCCTCAACATCGCATCCACACGTTTAATAAGAGATAAGGACACTTTTTAGAAGATATCAAACGAAAAACAGTACAAAAATGCCCAAATATAACCCCAACGACCCACCCGTTCTGGTTTAAATCGAAAAGGAACATATGCCGAAATAGGTATCGATTCGAAGGTCACGACCCTGAACATCGAATCCACATGTCTAATAAGTGATAAGGACAATTTTTAGAAAATACCAAACCAAAAAAAGTATAGAAATGCCCCCAAATAACCCCAAACGACCAACCCGGTCTGGTTTAGACCTAAAATGAACATATGCCGAAATAGGAATCGATTCAAAGGTCACGACCCTCAACATTGTATCCACACGTCTAATTAGAGATAGGGACATTTTTTAGAAAATACAAAACCCAAAAAAGTACAAAATGCACCCAACTAAACACAAACGACCCACCCGGTCCGGTTTCAATCGAAAATGAACACATGCCAAAATAGTTATCGATTCAAAGGCCACGACCCTAAATATCGCATCCACATGTCTAATAAGAGATAAGGACACTTTTTAGAAAATAGAAAACCCAAAAACGTACAGAAATGCCCCCAAATAACCATAAACGACTCACCCGGTCTGCTTTAAATAAAAAATGAACATATGTCGAAATAGGTATCGATTCGAAGGTCACGACCCATAACATTGCATCCACACGTATAATAAGAGATAAGGCCACTTTTTGGAAAATACAAAACCCAAAAAAGAACAAAAATGCCCCCAAATAACCCCAAATGACCCACCCGGTTTGGTTGAAACCGAAAAGGAACATATGCCGACATAGGTATCAATTCGAAGGTCACGACCTTGAACATCGCATCCACACGTCTAATAAGAGATAAGGACAATTTTTAGAAAATACCAAAACCCTAAAAAGTTCAAAAAGTTCCCCAAATAACCCCAAACAACCCACGCGGTCTGGTTTAAACCGAAAATCAACATACGTCGAAATAGGTATCGATTCGAGGGTCACGACCCACGCGGTCTAGTTAAATCAAAAAACAACATCTGACGAAATAGGTATCGATCCGAAGGTCACGACCCTCAACATCGTATCCACACATCTAATAAGAGATAAGGACACTTTTTAAAGATTCCCAATCCGAAACAAGTACAGAAATGCCCCCAAATAACCCCAAACGACCCACCCGATTTGGTTTAAACTGAAAATAAACATATGCCAAAAAAGGGATCGATTCGAAGGTCACGACCCTCAACATCGCATCCACACGTCTAATAAGAGATAAGGACACTTTTTAGAGATTCCCAAACCCAAAAAAATACAGAAATGCCCCCAAATAACCACAAATGACCCACCCGGTCTGGTTTAAATCGAAAATGAACTTATGCCGAAATAAGTATCGATTGGAAGGTCACGACCCTCAACATCGCATCGACACATCTAATAAGAGATAAGGACACTTTTTAAAGATTCTCAAACCCAAAAAAGTACGGAAATGCCCCCAAATAACCCCAAACAACTCACCCGGTCTGGTTTAAACCGAAAATGAACATATGTCAAAATAGGTATCGATTCAAAGGTCATGACCCTCAACATTGCATCCACACATCTAATAAGAGATAAGGACACATTTTAGAAAATACCAAACCCATAAAAGAAAAGAAATACCCCAAAATAACCCCAAACGACTCACCCGGTCTGGTTTAAACCTAAAATGAACATATGTCGAATTAGGTATCAATTCGAAGGTCATGACCCTCAACATCGCATACACACGTCTAATTAGAGATAAGGACACATTTTTGAAAATCCCAAACCCAAAAAAGTACAGAAATGCCCCCAAATATCCCTCAACGACCCACCTGTCCTGGTTTAAATCGAAAATTAATATATGCCGAAATAGGTATCGATTCGAAGGTCCTGACCCTCAACATCGCATCCACACGTCCAATAAGAGATAAGGACACATTTTAGAAAAATACCAAACCCAAAAAAGTACAGAAATGCCCCCAAATAACCCCAAACGACCCACCCGGTCTGGTTTAAATCGAAAATGAACATATGCTGAAATAGGAATAGATTCGAAGGTCACGACCCCCAACATTGTATCCACACATCTAATAAGAGATAAGGACACTTTTTAGAAAATACAAAACACAAAAAAGTATGGAAATGCACGCAAATATACCCAAACGACCCACCCGGTCTAATAAGAGATAAGTACACTTTTTAGAAAATACCAAGCCCAAAAATGTACAAAAATGCCCCCAAATAACCCCAAACGACCCACCCAGTCTGGTTTAAACTGAAAATGAACATATGCCAAAATAGGTATCGATTTAAAGGTCACAACCCTCAACATCGCATCCAAACGTCTAATTAGAGACAAGGACACATTTTAGAAAATCCCAAACCCAAAAAAGTATTGAAATGCCCCCAAATAACCCCAAACGACCCACCCGGTCTAGTTTATACCGAAAATGAGCTTATACCGAAATAGGTATCGATTTAAAGGTAACAACCCTTAACATTGCATCCACACATCTAATAAGAAATAAGGACACATTTTATAAAGTAGCAAACCCATAAAAGTACAGAAATAACCCCAAACGACCCACCCGGTCTTTTTTTAAACTGAAAATGAATATATGCCGAAATAGGTATCGATTCGAAGGTCACGACCCTCAACATCGCATCCACACGTCTAATAAAAGATAAGAGCACTATTTTGAAAATAGAAAACCCAAAAAAGTACAGAAATGTCGCCAAATAACCCCAAACGACCCACTCGATCGGGTTTACACCGAAAATGAACTTATGTCGAAATACGTATCGATTCGAAGGTCACGACCCTCAACATTGCATCCACACGTCTAATAAGAGACAAGGACATTTTTTGGAAAATACAAAACCCAAAAAAGTATAGAAATGCCCCCAAATAACCCCAAATGACCCACCCGGTCTGGTTTAAACCGAAAATGAACATATGCCAAAATAGGTATCGATTCGAACGTCACGACCCTCAACATTGCATCCACACGTTTAATAAGACATAAGGATACTTTTTAGAAGATATCAAACCGAAAATAGTACAGAAATGCCCCAATATAACCCCAACGACCCACCCGTTCTGGTTTAAATTGAAAAAGAACATATGCCGAAATAGGTATCGATTCGAAGGTCACGACCTTGAACATCGCATCCACATGTCTAATAAGTGATAAGGACACTTTTTAGAAAATACCAAACCCAAAAAAGTACGGAAATGCCCCCAAATAACCCCGAACGACCAACCCGGTCTGGTTTAGACCTAAAATGAACATATGCCAAAATAGGAATCGATTCGAAGGTCACGATCCTCAACATTGTATCCACACGTCTAATTAGAGATAGGGACATTTTTTAGAAAATAAAAAACCCAAAAAAGTACAAAATGCACCCAAATAAACACAACGACCCACCCGGTCCGGTTTCAATCGAAAATGAACACATGCCGAAATAGTTATCGATTCAAAGGCCACGACCCTCAATATCGCATCCACACGTCTAATAAGAGATAAGGACACTTTTTAGAAAATAGAAAACCCAAAAACGTACAGAAATGCCCCCAAATAACCCCAAACGACCCACCCGGTCTGCTTTAAATCGAAAATGAACATATGTCGAAATAGGTATCGATTCGGAGGTCACGACCCTTAACATTGCATCGACACGTATAATAAGAGATAAGGGCACTTTATGGAAAATACAAAACCCAAAAAAGAACAAAAATGCCCCCAAATAACCCCAATTGACCCACCCGGTTTGGTTGAAACCGAAAAGGAACATATGCCGACATAGGTATCAATTCGAAGGTCACGACCTTGAACATCGCATCCACACGTCTAATAAGAGATAAGGACATTTTTTAGAAAATACCAAACCCTAAAAATTTCAAAAATTTCCCCAAATAACCCCAAACAATCCATGCGGTCTGGTTTAAACTGAAAATCAACATATGTCAAAATCGGTATCGATTCGAGGGTCACGACCCACGCGGTCTAGTTAAATCAAAAATGAACATCAGTCGAAATAGGTAACGATTCGAAGGTCACGACCCTCAACATCGTATTCACACATCTAATAAGAGATAAGGACACTTTTTAAAGATTCCCAATCCCAAACAAATACAGAAATGCCCCCAAATAACCCCAAACGACCCACCCGATTTGGTTTAAATTGAAAATAAACATATGCCAAAATAGGGATCGATTCAAAGGTCATGACCCTCAACATCGCATCCACACGTCTAATAAGAGATAAGGACACTTTTTAGAGATTCCCAAACCCAAATAAATACAAAAATGCCCCCAAATAACCACAAATGACCCACCCGGTCTGGTTTAAATCGAAAATGAACTTATGCCGAAATAAGTATCGATTCGAAGGTCATGACCCTCAACATCGCATCGACACATCTAATAAGAGATAAGGACACTTTTTAGAAAATACCAAAACCCTAAAAAGTTCAAAAAGTTCCCCAAATAACCCCAAACAACCCAAGCGGTCTGGTTTAAACCGAAAATCAACATATGTCGAAATAGGTATCGAGTCGAAGGTCACGACCCTCAAAATTGTATCCACATGTCTAATAAGCGATAAGCACACTTTTTAGAAAATTCAAAACCCAAAAAAGTACAAAAATGCACCCAAATAAACGCAAACGACCCACCCGATTTGGTTTAAACTGAAAATGAACATATGTCGAAATAGGTATCGATTCGATGGCCACGTCCCTCAACATCGCATCCACAAGTCTAATAAGAGATAAGTAAACTTTTTAGAAAATACAAAACCCAAAAAAGTACAAAAATGCCCCCAAATAACCCCAAATGACTCACCCAGTCTGGTTTGAACCGAAAATGAATATATGTCAAAATAGGTATCGATTCGAAGGTCACCACCCTCAACATCGCATCCACCTGCCTAATTAGAGATACGAACACTTTTTAATAAATCCCAAGCCCAAAAAAGTACAGAAATTCCCCCAAATAACCCCAAACGACCCACAAGGTCTGGTTTAAACCGAAAATGAACATATGCCAAAATAGGTATCGATTCGAAGGTGATGACCCTCAACATCGCATCCAAAGGTCTAATAAGAGATAAGGACACTCTTTAGAAAATACCAAACCCAAAAAAGTACAAAAATGCCCCCAAATAACCCCAAACGACTCACCCAGTCTGGTTTAAACCAAAAATGAATATATGTCAAAATAGGTATCGATTTGAAGGTCACCACCCTCAAAATAGCATCCACCAGCCTAATTAGAGATACGAACACTTTTTAGTAAATCCCAAGCCCAAAAAAGTACAGAAATTCCCCCAAATAACCCCAAACGACCCACCAAGTCTAGTTTAAACCGAAAATGAACATATGCCAAAATAGGTATCGATTCGAAGGTGCAACCCTCAACATCGCATCCAAACGTCTAATAAGAGATAAGGACACTCTTTAGAAAATACCAAACCCATAAAGTGTAGAAATACCCCTACATAACCCCAAACGACCCACCCGGTCTGGTTTAAACCCAAAATGAACATATGTCGAAATAGGTATCGATTGGACGGTCACGTCCCTCAACATCGCATCCACACATCTAATAAAAGATAGGGACACTTTTTAGAGATTCCCAAACCCAAAAAAGTACAAAAATGCCCCCAAATAACCCCAAACGACCCACCCTATGTGGTTTAAACCAAAAATGAACATATGCAATAGGAATCGATTCGAAGGTCACGACCCTCAACATTGTATCCGCACATCTAATAAGATATAAAGACACTTTTTATAAAATACAAAACCTGAAAAAGTACAGAAATGCCCCCCAAATAACCCCAAACGACCCACCCGTCCTGGTTTTAACCGAAAATGAAAATATGTCGATATTCGATTCGACGGTCACGACCTTCAACATCGTATCCACACGTCCAATAAGAGATAAGGACACTTAGAACAATACAAACCCAAAAAAGTATAGAAATGCCCCCAAATAACCCCGAACGACCCACCCGGTCTGGTTTAAATCGAAAATGAATATATACCGAAATAGGAATCGATTCGAAGGTCACGACCCTCAACATTGTATCCACACATCTAATAAGAGATAAAGACACTTTTTATAAAATACAAAACCTGAAAAAGTACAGAAATGCCCCCCAAATAACCCAAACGACCCACCCGTCCTGGTTTAAACCGAAAATGAATATATGCCAAAATAGGTATCGATTGATAGGTCACGACCCTCAACATCGCATCCACACGTCTAATTAGAGATATGAACACTTTGTAGAAAATCCCATGCCCAAAAAAGTACAAAAATACCCCCAATTAACCCCAAAAGACCCATCGGTCCGGTTTAAACAGAAAATGAACATATGCCCAAATAAATATCGATTCGAAGGTCACGACCCTCAACATCGCATCCATACGGCTAATAAGAGATAAGGACACTTTTTAGAAAATACCAAACCCATACAAGTACAAAGACACCCCCAAATAACCCCAAGCGACCCACCCAGTCTGGTTTAAATCAAAAAAGAACATATGTCGAAATAGGTAACGATTCAAAGGTCACGACCTCAACATCGCATCCACAAGTCTAATTAGAGATAAGGACACATTTTAGAAAATCCCAAACCCAAAAAAGTACAGAAATGGTCCCAAATAACCCCTAACGACCCACCCACTCTAGTTTAAACAGAAAATGAACTAATGCCAAAATAGGTATCGATTCGATGGTTACGGCCCTCAACATCGCATCCACACATCTAAAAAGAGATAAGGACACATTTTAGAAAATTCCAAAGTCATAAAAGTGCAGAAATACCCCCAAATAATCCCAAATGACACACTCGGTCTGGTTTATACCGAAAATGAACATATGTCGAAATAGGTATCGATTTATAGGTCACGACCCTCAATATCGCATCCACACGTCTAATTAGAGATAAGGACACTTTTTAGAAAATCCCAACCCAAAAAAGTATAGAAATACCCCAAAATAACCCCAAATGACCCACCCGTCCTGGTTTAAACCGAAAATGAATAAATGCTGAAATAGGTATCGATCCGAAGGTCACGACCCTCAACATCACATCCACACGTCTAATAAGAGATAAGGACACTTTTTAGAAGATAGCAAATCCGAAAAAGCACAGAAATGCCCCCAAATAACCCAAAATGACCTACCCGGTCTAGTTTAAACCGAAAATAAACATATGTCGACCTAGGTATCGATTTGAAGGTCACGACCCTCAATATTGCATCCACACGTCTACAAAGAGATAAGGAAACGTTTTGAAAAATACAAAAACAAAAAAAGTGCAGAAATGGCCCCAAATAACCACAAACGACCCACCCGGTCTGGTTTAAACTGAAAATGAACATTTACCGATATAGGTATCAATTCGAAGATCAGGACCCTCAACATCACATTCACACTTCTAATAAGAGATAATGACACTTTTTAGAAAATAGCAAACCCAAAAAAGTACAGAAATGCTACCAAATAACCCTAAACGACCCACCCGGTCTGGTTTAAAGTCAAAATGAACATATGTCGAAATAGGTATCGATTCAAAGGTCACGACCTTCAACATTGCATCCACACGTCTAAAAGGAGATAAGGACACTTGTTAGAAAATACAAAAACCCAAAAATGTACAGAAATGCCCCCAAATAACCCCAAACCACCTACCCGGTCTGTTTTAAACCGAAAATGAACATTTGCCAAAATAGGTATCAATTCGAAGGTCACGACCCTCAACATCACAACCACACGTCTAATAAAAGACAAGGACACTTTTTAGAAAATACCAAACCCAAAAAAGTATAGAAATGCTCCCAAATAACCCCAAAGACCCACCCGTTCTGGTTTAAACCGAAAAGGAACATATGCCAAAATAGGTATCAATTCGAAAGTCACGCCTCAACATCACATCCACACGTCTAGTAAGAGATAAGGACACTTTTTAGAAAATACCAAACCCTAAAAAGTTCAGAAATTTCCCCAAATAACCCCAAACGACCCACGCGGTCTGGTTTAAATCGAAAATGAACATATGTCGAATTAGGTATCGATTCGAAGGTCCAGACCCTCAACATCGCATCTATACGTCCAATAAGAGATAAGGACACATTTTAGAAAAATAGCAAACCCAAAAAAGTATAGAAATGCCCCCAAAACACCCCAAAGGACCCACCCGATCTGGTTTAAACCGAAAATGAAAATATGTCAAAATAGGTATCGATTCGAAGGTCACGACCTCAACATTGCATCCACACGTCTAATAAGAGATAAGGACACTTTTTAGAAGATGCCAAACCCAAAAAAGTACAGAAATGCCCCCATATAACCCTAACGACCCACCCGTTTTGGTTTAAACCGAAAAGGAACATATGCCGAAATAGAAATTCGATTCGAAGGTCACAACCTTTAACATCGCATCCACACGTCTAATAAGGGATAAGGACACTTTGTAGAAAATACCAAACCCTAAAAAGAATAGGAATTTTCCCAAATAACCCCAAAAGACCGACGCGGTTTGGTTTAAACCGAAGATGAATATATGTCAAAATATGTATCAATTCGAAGGTCACGACCCTCAACATCGCATCCACACGCCTAACAAGAGATAAGGACACTTTTAAGAGATTCCCAAACCCAAACAAGTAAAGAAATGCCCCCAAATAACCCAAAATGATCCACCCAGTCTGGTTTAAACCGAAAATGAACATATGTCAAAATAGGTATCGATTCGAAGATCACGACCTCAACATTGCATCCACACGTCTAATAAGAGGTAAGGACATTTTTTAGAAAATACCAAACCCAAAAAAGTATAGAAATGCCCCCATATAACCCCAACGACCCACCTGTTTTGGTTTAAATCAAAACGGAACATATGCCAAAATAGAAATTCGATTTGAAGGTCACAAGCTTCAACATCGCATCCAAATGTCTAATAAGAGATAAAAACACTTTTTAGAAAATACCAAACCCTAAAAAGTTAAGAAATTTCCCCAAATAACCCAAAACGACCCACGCGGTCTAGTTTAAACCGAAGATGAACATATGTCGAAATAGGTATCGATTCAAACGTCACGACCCTCAACATCGCATCCACATGCCTAACAAGAGATAAGGACACTTTTAAGAGATTCCCAAACCCAAAGAAGTAAAGAAATGCGCCCAAATAACCCAAAATGATCCACCCTGTCTGGTTTAAACCGAAAATGAACATATGCCGAAATAGGTATCAATTCGAAGGTCACGACGGCCCACAACATCGCATCCACACGTCTAATAAGAGATAAGGACACTTAGAAAATACCAAACTCAAAAAAGTACAGAAATGCCCCCAAATAACCCCAAACGACCCACCTGGTCTGGTTTAAATCGAAAATGAACATATGCTGAAATAGGAATAGATTCGAAGGTCACGACCCTCAACATTGTATCCACACGTCTAATAAGAGATAATGACACCTTTTGGAAAATACAAAACACAAAAAAGTATAGAAATGCACGCAAATAAACCCAAACGACCCACCCGGTCTGGTTTAAACCAAAATGAACATATGCTGAAATTGGTGTCGATTTGATGGTCATGACCCTCAACATCACATCCACACGTCTAATAAGAGATAAGTACACTTTTTAGAAAATACCAAACCTAAAAAAATACAAAAATGCCCCCAAATAACCCCAAACGACTCACCCTGTCTGGTTTAAACAAAAAATAAACATGTGTCAAAATAGAAATCGATTCAAAGGTCACGATCCTCAACATCGCATCCATACGCCTAATAAAAGATAAGGACACCTTTAAGAAAATACCAAGCGCATTAAAGTACAAAATAGCACCAAATAACCCCAAACGACCCACCCGTCTGGTTTAAACCGAAATGAACATATATAAAAATAGGTATCGATTCAAAGGTCATGACCCTCAACATTGCATCCACACATCTAATAAGAGATAAGGACACATTTCAGAAAATACCAAACCCATAAAAGAAAAGAAATACCCCAAAATAACCCCAAACGACTCACCCGGTCTGGTTTAAATCTAAAATGAACATATGCCGAATTAGGTATCAATTCGAAGGTCACGACCCTCAACATCACATACATACGTCTAATTAGAGATAAGGACACATTTTTGAAAATCCCAAACCCAAAAAAGTATAGAAATGCCCCCAAATATCCCAAAACGACCCACCTGTCCTGGTTTAAACCGAAGATTAATATATGCCAAAATAGGTATCGATTCGAAGGTCCTGACCCTCAACATCGCATCCACACGTCCAAAAAGTGATAAGGACACATTTTACAAAAATAGCAAACCCAAAAAAGTACATAAATGCCCCCAAAACACCTCAAAGGACCCACCCGATCTAGTTTAAACCGAAAAGGAAAATATGTCAAAATAGGTATCGATTCGAAGGTCACGACCTCAACATTGCATCCACACGTCTAATAAGAGATACGGACACTTTTTAGAAAATGTCAAACCCAAAAAAGTACAGAAATGCCCCCATATAACCCCAACGACCCACCCGTTTTGGTTTAAACCGAAAAGGAACATATGCAAAAATAGAAATTCGATTCGAAGGTCACAACCTTCAACATCGCATCCACACGTCTAATAAGAGATAAGAACACTTTTTAGACAATACTAAAAACCCTAAAAAGTTTAGGAATTTCCCCAAATAACCCCAAAAGACCGAC
This sequence comes from Telopea speciosissima, assembly GCF_018873765.1. Lineage (NCBI taxonomy): Eukaryota > Viridiplantae > Streptophyta > Magnoliopsida > Proteales > Proteaceae > Telopea > Telopea speciosissima. The sequence continues at coordinate 15,833 of NW_025317546.1, forward strand.
ACGGTCTGGTTTATACCGAAGATGAACATATGTCGAAATAGGTATCAATTCGAAGGTCACGACACTGAACATTGCATCCACATGCCTAACAAGAGATAATGACACTTTTAAGAGATTCCCAAACCCAAACCAGTAACGAAATGCCCCCAAATAACCCAAAATTATCCACCCAGTCTGGTTTAAACTGAAAATGAACATATGTCAAAATAGGTATCGATTTAAAGGTCACAACCCTCAACATGGCATCCACACATCTAATTAGAGACAAGGATACATTTTAGAAAATCCCAAACCCAAAAAAGTACAGAAATTCCCCCAAATAATCCCAAACGACCCACCCGATCTAGTTTATACCGAAAATGAGCTTATACCGAAATAGGTATCGATTTAAAGGTAACAACCCTCAACATCGCATCCACACATCTAATAAGAGATAAGGACACATTTTATAAAATAGCAAACCCATAAAAGTATAGAAATACCCCCAAATAACCCCAAACGACCCACCCGATCTTGTTTAAACTGAAAATGAACATATGTCGAAATAGGTATCGATTCGAAGGTCACGACCTTCAACATTGCATCCACAAGTCTAATTAGAGATAACGACATTGTTTTGAAAATCCCAAACCCAAAAAAGTACAGAAATGCCCCCAAATAACCCCAAACGACCCACCCGTCCTGGTTTAAACCGAAAATGAATTTATGCCGAAATAGGTATTGATTCGAAGGTCACGACCCTCAACATCGCATCCACACGTCTAATAAAAGATAAGAGCACTATTTTGAAAATAGCAAACCCAAAAAAGTACAGAAATGCCGCCAAATAACCCCAAACGACCCACCCGATCGGGTTCACACCGAAAATGAACTAATGTCGAAATAGGTATCGATTCGAAGGTCACGACCCTCAACATTGCATCCACACGTCTAATAAGAGACAAGGACATTTTTTGGAAAATACAAAACCCAAAAAAGTATAGAAATGCCCCCAAATAACCCTAAATGACCCACCCGGTCTAGTTTAAACCGAAATTGAACATATGCCGAAATAGGTATCGATTCGAAGGTCACGACCCTCAACATCGCATCCACACGTTTAATAAGACATATGGATACTTTTTAGAAGATATCAAACCCAAAACAGTACAGAAATGCCCCAATATAACCCCAACGACCCACCCGTTCTGGTTTAAATCGAAAAGGAACATATGCCGAAATAGGTATCAATTCGAAGGTCCCGACCCTGAATATCGCATCCACATGTCTAATAAGTGATAAGGCCACTTTTTAGAAAATACCAAACCCAAAAAAGTACAGAAATGCCCCCAAATAACCACAAACGACCAACCCGGTCTGGTTTAGACCTAAAATGAACATATGCCGAAATAGGAATCGATTCGAAGGTCACGACCCTCAACAATGTATCCACACGTCTAATTAGAGATAGGGACATTTTTTAGAAAATACAAAACCCAAAAAAGTACAAAAATGCACTCAAATAAAACCAAAGGACCCACCCAGTCCGGTTTAAATCGAAAATGAACATATGCCGAAATAGTTATCGATTCAAAGGCCACAACCCTCAATATCGCATCCACACGTCTAATAAGAGATAAGGACACTTTTTAGAAAATAGAAAACCCAAAAACGTACAGAAATACCCCCAAATAACCCCAAACGACCCACCCGGTCTGCTTTAAATCGAAAATGAACATATGTCAAAATAGGTATCGATTCGAAGGTCACGACCCTTAACATTGCATCCACAAGTATAATAAGAGATAAGGGCACTTTTTGGAAAACACAAAACCCAAAAAAGAACAAAAAGGCCCCCAAATAACCCCAAAAGACCCACCCGGTTTGGTTGAAATCGAAAAGGAACATATGCCGACATAGGTACCGATTCAAAGGTCACGACCTTGAACATCGCATCCACACGTCTAATAAGAGATAAGGAAAATTTTTAGAAAATACCAAACCCTAAAAAGTTCAAAAATTTCCCCAAACAACCCACGCGGTCTGGTTTAAACCGAAAATCAACATATGTCGAAATAGGTATCGATTCGAGGGTCACGACCCACGCGGTCTAGTTAAATCAAAAAAGAACATCTGATAAAATAGGTATCGATTCGAAGGTTACGACCCTCAACATCGCATCCACACATCTAATAAGAGATAAGGACACTTTTTAGAGATTCCCAATCCCAAACAAGTACAAAAATGCCCCCAAATAACCCCAAACGACCCACCCGATTTGGTTTAAACTGAAAATAAACATATGCCAAAATAGGGATGGATTCGAAGGTCACGACCCTCAACATCTCATCCACACGTCTAATAAGAAATAAGGACACTTTTTAGAGATTCCCAAACCCAAAAAAATACAGAAATGCCCCCAAATAACCACAAACGACCCACCCTGTCTAGTTTAAACCGCAAATCAACATATGCAAAAATAGATATCGATTCGAAGGTCACGACCCTCAACATTGTATGCACACGTCTAATAAGGGGTAAGGACACTTTTTAGAAAATACCAAACCCAAAAAAGTACAAAAATGCCTCCAAATAACCCCAAACTACTCACCCAGTTTGGTTTAAACAAAAAATGAACATATGTCGAAATAGATATCGATTCGATGGTCACGATCCTCAACATCGCAACCAAACGTCTAATAAGAGATAAGGACACTTTTTAGAAAATACTAAACGCATAAAAGTTTAGAAATAGCACAAAATAACCCCAAACGACCCACCCGGTCTGGTTTAAACTGAAAATGAGCATAGGTCGAAAAAGGTATCGATTCGAAGGTCACCACCCTCAACATCGTATCCACACGTCTAATTAGAGATACGGACACTTTTTAGTAAATCCCGAGCACAAAAAAGTACAGAAATTCCCCCAAATAACCCCAAACGACCCACCTGGTCTGATTTAAACCGAAAATGAACATATGCCAAAATAGGTATCGATTGGAAGGTGATGACCCTCAACATCGCATCCATACGTCTAATAAGAGATGAGGACATTTTTTAGAAAATACCAAACCCATAAAGTATGGAAATACCCCTAAATAACCCCAAAATTCCACCCGGTCTGGTTTAAACCGAAAATAACCATATGTCGTAATAGGTAATGATTCGAAGGTCACGACCCTCAACATCGCATCGACACATCTAATTAGAGATAATGAAACTTTTTAGAAAATCTAAAACCCAAAAAAGTACAGAAATGTCCCGAAATAACCCTAAACGACTCACCCGGTCTGGTTTAAACCCAAAATTAACATATGTCGAAATAGGAATCGATTGGAAGGTCACGACCCCCAACATCGCATCCACACGTCTAATAAGAGATAAGGACACTTTTTAGAGATTTTCAAACCCAAAAAAATACAGAAATGCCCCCAAATAACCCCAAACGACCTACCCTATCTGGTTTAAACCGAAAATGAACATATGCAGAAATAGGCATCGATCCGAAGGTCAAGACCCTCAACATCGCATCCACACGTCTAATAAGAGATAAGGACACTTTTTAGAAAATACCAAACCGTAAAAAGTACAAAAATGTCCCCAAATAACCCCGAACGACCCACCTGTTCCGGTTTAGACCGAAAATGAACATATGTCGAAATAGGTATCGATTTGAAGATCATGACGCTCAACTTTGCATCCACACGTCTAATAAGAGATAAGGACACTTTTTAGAGAATCCCAAACCCAAAAAAGTACAGAAATGTTCGCAAATAACCTCAAATGACCCACCCGGTCTGGTTTAAACAAAAAATGAACATATGCCGAAATAGGTATCGATTCGAAAGTCACGACCCTGAACATCGCATCCACATGTCTAATAAAAGATAAGGACACTTTTTAGAAAATACCAAACCCTAAAAAGTTCAAAAATTTCCACAAATAACCCCAAACGACCCACGCGGTCTAGTTCAAACCGAAAATGAGCATATGTCGAAATAGGTATCGATTCAAAGGTCACGACCCTCAACATCGTATCCACACATCTAATAAGAGATAATGACACTTTTTAGAGATTCCCAATCCCAAACAGGTACAATAATGCCCCCAAATTACCCCAAGCGACCCACCTGTTCTGGTTTAAATTAATAATGAACATATGCCAAAATAGGGATCGATTCGAAGGTCATGACCCCCAACATCGCATCCACACATCTAATAAGAGATAAGGACACTTAGAAAATACCAAACCCAAAAAAGTACCGAAATGCCCCCAAATAACCCCAAACGATTAACCTGGTCTGGTTTAAACAAAAAATGAACATATGCTGAAATACGAATTGAGTCGAAGGTCACGACCCTCAACATTGTATCCACATGTCTAATAAGCGATAAGCACACTTTTTAGAAAATTCAAAACCCAAAAAAGTACAAAAATGCACCCAAATAAACGCAAACGACCCACCCGATTTGGTTTAAACTGAAAATGAACATATGTCGAAATAGGTATCGATTCGATGGCCACGTCCCTCAACATCGCATCCACAAGTCTAATAAGAGATAAGTAAACTTTTTAGAAAATACCAAACCCAAAAAAGTACAAAAATGCACCCAAATAAACGCAAACAACCCACCCGATTTGGTTTAAACTGAAAATGAACATATGTCGAAATAGGTATCGATTCGATGGCCACGTCCCTCAACATCGCATCCACAAGTCTAATAAGAGATAAGTAAACTTTTTAGAAAATACCAAACCCAAAAAAGTACAAAAATGTCCCCAAATAACCCCAAACGACTCACCCAGTCTGGTTTGAACCGAAAATGAATATATGTCAAAATAGGTATCGATTCGAAGGTCACCACCCTCAACATCGCATCCACCTGCCTAATTAGAGATACGAACACTTTTTAGTAAATCCCAAGCCCAAAAAAGTACAGAAATTCTCCCAAATAACCCCAAACGACCCACCAAGTCTGGTTTAAACCGAAAATGAACATATGCCGAAATAGGTATCGATTCGAAGGTGACGACCCTCAACATCGCATCCAAACGTCTAATAAGAGATAAGGACACTCTTTAGAAAATACCAAACCCAAAAAAGTACAAAAATGCCCCCAAATAACCCCAAACAACTCACCTAGTCTGGTTTAAACCAAAAATGAATATATGTCAAAATAGGTATCGATTCGAAGGTCACCACCCTCAACATCGCATCCACCCGCCTAATTAGAGATACGGACACTTTTTAGTAAATCCCAAGCCCAAAAAAGTACAGAAATTCCCCCAAATAACCCCAAACGACCCACCAGGTCTGGTTTAAACCGAAAATGAACATATGCCGAAATAGGTATATATTCGAAGGTGACGACCCTCAACATCGCATCCAAACGTCTAATAAGAGATAAGGACACTCTTTAGAAAATACCAAACCCATAAAGTGTAGAAATACCCCTAAATAACCCCAAACGACCCACCCGGTCTGGTTTAAACCCAAAATGAACATATGTCAAAATAGGTATCGATTGGAAGGTTATGTCCCTCAACATCGCATCCACACGTCTAATAAAAGATAGGGACACTTTTTAGAGATTCCCAAACCCAAAAAAGTACAAAAATGCCGCCAAATAACCCCAAACGACCCACCCTATCTGGTTTAAACCGAAAATGAACATATGCAGAAATAGGTATCGATTCGAAGGTCACGAGCCTCAACATCGTATCCACACGTCTAATAAGATATAAGGACACTTTTTAGAAAATATCAAACCCTAAAAAGTGCAAAAAGGTCCCCAAATAACCCCAAACGATCCACCCGTTCCGAATTAAAGCGAAAATGAACATATGTCAAAATAGGTATCGATTTGAAAATCACGACGCTCAACTTCGCATCCAAACGTCTAATAAGAGATAATGACACTTTTTAGAGAATCCCAAACCCAAAAAAGTATAGAAATGCCCCCAAATAACCTCAAACGGCCCACCCGGTCTGGTGTAAACCAAAAATGAACATATGCCGAAATAGGTATTGATTCGAAGGTCATGACCCTCAACATCGCATCCACACGTCTAATAAGAGATATGGACACTTTTTAAGTACAGAAATGCCACCTAATAACCCCAAATGACCCACCTGGTCTGGTTTAAATAAAAAATGAACATATGTCAAAATAGGTATCGATTCGAAGGTCACGACCCTTAACATTGCATCCACATGTCTAATAAGAGATAATGACACTTTTTAGAAAATACCAAACCCGGTAAAGTAAAGAAATACCACAAAATATCCCCAAACGACCCACCTGGTCTGGTTTAAACCGTAAATGAACACATGCCAAAATAGGTATCGATTCGAAGGTCACAACCCTCAACATTGCATCCATACGTCTAATAACAGATAAGGACACTATTTAGAAAATACCAAACTCATAAAAGTACAGGAAATACCCCAAATAACCCCAAACGACCCACCCGGTCTGGTTTAAACCGAAAATGAACATATGTCAAAATAGGTATCGATTCGATGGCCACGTCCCTCAACATCGCATTCACAAGTCTAATAAGAGATAAGTACACTTTTTAGAATATACCAAACCCAGAAAAGTACAAAAATGCCCCCAAATAACCCCAAACAATTCACCCAGTCTGGTTTAAGCCAAAAATAAACATGTGTCGAAATAGATATCGATTCGAAGGTCACGATCCTCAACATCGCATCCATACGTCTAATAAGAGATAATGACACTTTTTAGAAAATACTAAACGCATAAAAGTATAGAAATAGCACAAAATAACCCCAAACGATCCACCTGGTCTGGTTTAAACCAAAAATGAACATATGTCGAAATAGGTATCGATTCGAAGGTCACCACCCCCAACATCGCATCCACCCGTCTAATTAGAGATACGGACACTTTTTAGTAAATCCCAAGCCTAAAAAAGTACAGAAATTCCCCCAAATAACCCCAAACGACCCACCAGGTTTGGTTTAAATCGAAAATAAACATATGCCGAAATAGCTATCGATTCGAAGGTCACGACCCTCAACATCGCATCCACACGTCTAATAACACATAAGGACACTTTTTAGAAAATACCAAACCCATAAAGTATAGAAATACCCCTAAATAACCCCAAACGACCCACCCGGTCTGATTTAAGCCGAAAATAAACATATTTCGAAATAGGTATCGATTCGTAGATCACGACCCTCAACATCGCATCCACACATCTAATTAGAGATAATGACACTTTTTAGAAAATCCCAAACCCATTAAAGTACAGAAATACCACAAAATAACCCCAAACGACCCACCCGGTCTGGTTTAAATCGTAAATGAACACATGCCGAAACAGGTATCGATTCGAAGGTCACAACCCTCAACATTGCATCCATACGTCTAATAAGAGATAAGGACACTTTTTAGAAAATACCAAACCCATAAAAGTATAGAAATACCCCAAATAACCCCAAACGACCCACCCGGTCTGGTTCAAACCTAAAATGAACCTATGTTGAAATAGGTATCGATTGGAAGGTCACGACCCTCAACATCGCATCCACACGTCTAATAAGAGATAAGGACACTTTTTATAGATTTTCAAACCCAAAAAAGTACAAAGATGCTCCCAAATAACCCCAAATAACACATGCAGATTTTAAAAAAAGGTATCGATTCGAAGGTAACGACCGTCAACATCGCATCCACATGTATAATAAGTAATAAGGACACTTTTTAGAAAATATCAAACCCTAAAAAGTACAGAAATGTCCCCAAATAACCCCAAACGATCCACCTGTTTCGGTTTAAACAAAAAATGAACATATGTCGAACTAGGTATCGATTTGAAGATCATGACGCTCAACTTCGCGTCCACACATATAAGAGATAAGGACACTTTTTAGACAATCCCAAACCCAAAATAATACAGAAATGCCCCAAAATCACCCCAAACGACCCACCCGGTCTGGCGCGAACCAAAAATGAAAATATGCCAAAATAAGTATCGATTCGAAGGTCACGACCCTCAACATCGCATTCACACGTCTAATAAGAGATATGGAAACTTTTAAAAAGATACCAAACCTAAAAAAGTACATAAATGCCCCCAAATAACCACAAACGACCCACCCAGTCTGGTTTAAATCGAAAACGAACATATGTTGAAATAGGTATCGATTCGAAGGTCACAACCCTTAACACTGCATCCACATGTCTAATAAGCGATAAGGACACTTTTTAGAAAATACCAAACCCATTAAAGTACAGAAATACCACAAAATAATCCCAAATGACCCACCCGGTCTGGTTTAAATCATAAATGAACACATGCCGAAACAGGTATCAATTCGAAGGTCACAACCCTCAACATTGCATCCATACGTCTAATAAGAGATAAGGACACTTTTTAGAAAATACCAAACCCATAAAAGTATAGAAATACCCCAAATAACCCCAAACGACCCACCCGGTCTGGTTTAAGCCGAAAATGAACATATGTCAAAATAGGTAACGATTCGAAGGTCACGACACCCAACATCGCATCCACACGTCTAAGAAGAGATAAGGACACTTTTTAGAAAATACAAAACACAAAAAAGTACAGAAATGCCCCCAAATAAACCCAAACGACCCACCCGGTCTGGTTTAAATAAAAAATGAACATATGCCAAAATAGATATCGATTCAATGGTCAAGACCATCAACATCGTATCCACACCTCTAATAAGGGATAAGTACACTTTTTTGAAAATACCCAACCCAAAAAAGTACAGAAATGCCCTCAAATAACCCTGAACGACTCACCCGGTCTGGTTTAAACCTAAAATGAACATGTGTCGAAATAGATATCGATTCGAAGGTCACGACCCTCAACATCACATCTATACGTCTAATAAGAGATAAGGACACTTTCTGGAAAATACCAAACCCATAAAAGTACAGAAATACCAGAAAATAACCCCAAACGACCCACCCGGTCTGGTTTAAACTGAAAATCAACATATGTCAAAATAGGTTTCAATTCGAAGGTCAGGACCCTCAACAACGCATCCACAGGTCTAATTAGAGATAAGGACACTTTTTAGAAAATCCCAAACCCAAAAAAGTACAGAAATGCCCCCAAATAACCCAAAACAACCTACCCAGTCTGGTTTACCTCGAAAATGAACATATACCGAAATAGGTACTTATTCGAAGGTCACGACCCTCAACATCGTATCCACACGTCTAATATGAGATAAAGACCTTTTTTAGAAAATACTAAACCCAAAAAAGTACAGAAATGCCCACACATAACCCCAAACGACCCACCCGGTCTGGTTTAAAACGAAAACGAACATATACCGAAATAGGTATCGATTCGAAGGTCACGACCCTGAACATCGCATCCACATGTCTAATAAGAGATAAGGACACTTTTTAGAAAATAACAAACCCTAAAAACCCCCCAACGACACACGCGATCTAGTTTAAACCAAAAATTAACATATGTCGAAATAGGTATTGATACGAATGTCACGACCCTCAACATCACATCCACTTGTCTAATAAGAGCTAATGACACTTTTTAGGGATTCCCAATCCCAAATAAGTATAGAAATGTCCCCAAAAAACCCCAAACGACCCACCCAGTCTGGTTTAAATTGAAAATGAACTTATGCTGAAATAGGGATCGATTCGAAGGTCACGACCCTCAACATCGCATCCATACGTCTAATAAGAGATAAGGATATTTAGAAAATACCAAACACAAAAAAGTACAGAAATGCCCCCAAATAACCCCAAACGACCAACCCGGTCTAGTTTAAACCGAAAATGAACATATGCCGAAAAAGGAACCGATTCGAAGGTCACGACCCTCAACATTTTATCCACACGTCTAATAAGAGATATGGAAACTTTTTAAAAATTACAAATCCCAAAAAAGTACAAAAATGCACCCAAATAAACGCAAACGACCCACCCGGTCTGGTTTATACCAAAAATGAACATATGCCGAAATGGGTATCGATTCGATGGTCACAACTCTCAACATCGCATCCACAAGTCTAATAAGAGATAAGTACACATTTTAGAAAATACCAAACCCAATAAAGTACAAAAATGCCCTTAAATAACCCTAAACGACCCACCCAGTCTGGTTTAAACCAAAAATGAATATGTGTCGAAATAGATATCGATTCGAAGGTCACGATCCTCAACATCGCGTTCGTACGTCTAATAAGGGATAAAGACACTTTTTAGATAATACCAAACGCATAAAAGTATAGAAATTGCACAAAACAACCCCAAACGACCCACCCGGTCTAGTTTTAACCGAAAATTAACATATGTCAAAATAGGTATCGATTCGAAGGGCACGACCCTCAACATCGCATCCTCACATCTAATTAGAGATACAGACTCTTTTTCGTAATTTCCAAGCCCAACAAAGTACAGAAATGCCACCAAATAACCCCAAACGACCCACCCGGGCTGGTTTAAAACGAAAATGAACATATGCCGAAATAGGTATCAATTCGAAGATAACGACCCCCAACATCGCATCCATAAGTCTAATATGGGATAAGGACACTTTTTAGAAAATACCAAACCCATAAAGTAAAGAAACACTCCCAAATAACCCCAAACGACCCACCCGATCTGGTTTAAACCGAAAATGAACATATGTCGAAATAGGTATTGATTCGAAGGTCACGACCCTCAACATCTCATCCACACATTTAATAAGAGATAAGGACACTTTTTAGAGAATTCCAAACCCAAAAAAGTACAGAAATGCCCCCAAATAACCCTAAACGACCAACCCTATCTGGTTTAAATCGAAAATGAACATATATCGAAATAGGTATCAATTTAAAGGTCACGACCCTCAACATCGCATCCACATGTCTAATAAGATATGAGGACACTTTTTAGAAAATACCAAACCCTAAAATGTAAAGAAAAGTCCCCAAATAAGCCCAAAAGACCCACCCATTCCGGTTTAAAGCAAAAATAAAATTATGTCGAAATAGATATCGATTTGAAGATCATGACACTCAACTTGGCATCTAAACGTCTAATAAGAGATAAGGACACTTTTTAGCGAATCCCAAACCTAAAAAAGTATAGAAATGCCCCCAAATAACCCCAAACGACCCACCCGATCTGGTTTAAACCGAAAATGAACATATGTCCAAATAGGTATCGATTCGAAGGTCACGACCCTCAACATCGCATCCACACGTCTAATAAGAGACATGGAAACTTATTAGAAAATACTAAACCCAAAAAAGTTCAGTAATGCCCCAAAATAACCCCAAACGATCCACCCAGATTGGTTTCAACCGAAAATAAACATATGTCGAAATAGGTATTGATTCGATGGTCACGACCCTCAACATTGCATCCACATGTCTAATTAAAGATAAGGACACTTTTTAGAAAATACAGAACCCACAAAAGTACAGAAATACCACAAAATAACCCCAAACGACCCACCCGGTCAGGTTTAAATCGTAAATGAACATATGCCGAAATAGGTATCGATTTGAAGGTCACAACCCTCAACATCGCATTCATACGTCTAATAAGAGATAAGCACACTTTTTAGAAAATTCTAAACCCATAAAAGTACAGAAATAACCCCAAATAACCCCAAACGACCCACCCAGTCTGGTTTAAGCCGAAAATGAACATATGTCGAAATAGGTATCGATTCGAAGGTAACGACCCTCAACATCACATCCACACGTCTAATAAGAGATAAGGACATTTTTTAGAAAATACAAAACCCAAAAAAGTACAGAAATACCCCCAAATAAACGCAAACGACCTACCCAGTCTGGTTTAAACTGAAAATGAACCTATGCCTAAATAGATATCGATTCGATGGTCACGATCCTCAACATCGCATCCACACCTCTAATAAGAGATAAGTACACTTTTTTGAAAATACCAAACCCATAAAAGTACAGAAACACCACAAAATAACCCCAAACGACCCACCCGGTCTGGTTTAAATCGTAAATGAGCATATGCCGTAATAGGTATCGATTCGAAGGTCACAACCCTCAACATCGCATCCATACGTCTAATAAGGGATAAGGACACTTTTTAGAAAACACCAAACCCATAAAGTACAGAAACACCCCCAAATAACCCTAAATGACCCTCCCGGTCTGGTTTAAACCGAACATGAACATATGTCAAAATAGGTATCGATTCGAAGGTCACGACCCTCAACATCTCATCCACGCTTCTAATAAGAGATAAGGACACTTTTTAGAGAATTCCAAACCCAAAAAAGTACAGAAATGCCCCCAAATAACCCCAAATGACCCACCCTATCTGGTTTAAATGGAAAATGAACATATGCCGAAATAGCTATTGATTCGAAGGTCATGACCCTCAACATCGCGTCCACATGTCTAATAAGTGATAAGGACACTTTTTAGAAAATACCAAACCCGAAAAAGTACAGAAATGTCCCCAAATAAGCCCAAACGACCCACCCATTCGGGTTAAAACCAAAAATGAAAATAAGTCGAAATAGGTATCGATTTGAAGATCACGACCCTCAACTTCGCATCCAAACATCTCATAAGGGATAAGGACACTTTTTAGAGAATCCCAAACCCAAAAAAGTATAGAAATTCCCCCAAATAACCCCAAACGACCCACCCGGTCTGGTTTAAATCGAAAATGAACATATGTCCAAATAGGTATCGATTCGAAGGTCACGACCCTCAACATCGCATCCACACGTCGAATAAGAGATATGGAAACTTTTTAGAAAATACCAAACCCAAAAAAGTTTAGAAATGCCCCGAAATAATCCCAAACGACCCACCCCGACTGGTTTAAACCGAAAATAAACATATGTCAAAATAGGTATTGATTCGATGGTCATGACCCTCAACATTGCATCCACATGTCTAATTAAAGATAAGGACACTTTTTAGAAAATACCAAACCCATAAAAGTACAGAAATACCACAAAATCACCCCAAACGACCCATCAGGTCTGGTTTAAATCGTAAATGAACATATGCCGAAATAGGTATCGATTTGAAGGTCACAACCCTCAACATCGCATTCATACGTCTAATAAGAGATAAGCACACTTTTTAGAAAATTCCAAACCCATAAAAGTACAGAAATACCCCCAAATAACCCCAAACGACCCACCCGCTCTGGTTTAAGCCAAAAATAAACATATGTCGAAATTGGTATCGATTCAAAGGTAACGACCCTCAACATCGCATCCACACGTCTAATAAGAGATAAGGACACTTTTTAGAAAATTCAAAACCCAAAAAAGTATAGAAATGCCCCCAAATAAACCCAAACGACCCAACCGGTCTGGTTTTAAACCGAAAATGAACCTATGCTGAAATAGATATCGATTCGATGGTCATGATCCTCAACATCGTATTCACACCTCCAATAAGAGATAAGCACACTTTTTTGAAAATACCAAACCCAAAAAAGTATATAGAAATGCCCCCAAATAACCCTGAACGACTCACCCGATCTAGTTTAAACTGAAAACGAACATGTGTCGAAATAGATATCGATTCGAAGGTCACGATCATCAACATCGTATCCATACGTCTAATAAGAGATAAGGACACTTTTTAGAAAATACCAAACCCATAAAAGTATAGAAATACCTCAAAATAACCCCAAATGACCCACCCGGTCTGGTTTAAACCGAAAATGAACATATGTCAAAATAGGTAACGATTCAAAGGTCACGACCCTCAACATCGCATCCACATGTCTAATAAGAGATAAGGCCACTTTTTAGAAAATACTAAACCCTAAAAAGTACAGAAATGTCCCCAAATAAGCCCAAACGACCCACCCATTCCGGTTTAAAGTAAAAATAAAATTATGTTGAAATAGGTATCGATTTGAAGATCACGACCCTCAACTTGGCATCCAAACGTCTAATAAGAGATAATGACACTTTTTAGAGAATCCCAAACCCAAAAAAGTATAGAAATGCCCCCAAATAACCCCAAACGACCCACCCGGTCTGGTTTAAACCGAAAATGAATGTATGTCCAAATAGGTATCGATTCGAAGGTCACGACCCTCAACATCGCATCCACACGTCTAATAAGAGATATGGAAACTTTTTAGAAAATACTAAACCCAAAAAAGTTCAGAAATGCCCCAAAATAACCCCAAACGATCCTCCCGGACTGGTTTAAACCGAAAATAAACATATGTCAAAATAGGTATTGATTCGATGGTCACAACCCTCAGCATTGCATCCACATGTCTAATTAAAGATATGGACACTTTTTAGAAAATACCAAACCCTAAAAACCCCCAACGACACATGTGGTCTAGTTTAAACCAAAAATTAACATATGTTGAAATAGGTATCGATACGAAGCTCACGACCCTCAACATCGCATCCACATATCTAATAAGAGATAAGGACACTTTTTAGAGATTCCCAATCCCAAACAAGTACATAAATGTCCCCAAATAACCCCAAACGACCCACCTAGTATGGTTTAAATTGAAAATGAACTTATGCCAAAATAGGGATCGATTCGAAGGTCACGACCCTCAACATCGCATCCACACGTCTAATAAGAGATAAACACATTTAGAAAATACCAAACCCAAAAAAAGATGGAAATGCCCCCAAATAAACCCAAACGACCAACCCAGTCTAGTTTAAACCGAAAATGAACATATGCCGAAATAAGAATCGATTCAAAGGTCACGACCCTCAACATTGTATCCACACGTCTAATAAGAGATATGGAAACTTTTTAGAAAATACAAAACCCAAAAAAGTACAAAAAAGCACCCAAATAAAAGCAAACGACCCACCCGGTTTGGTTTATACCAAAAATGAACATATGCCGAAATATGAATCGATTCGATGGTCACAACCCTCAACATTGCATCCACAAGTCTAATAAGAGATAAGTACACTTTTTAGAAAATACCAAACCCAAAAAAGTACAAAAATGCCCCCAAATAACCCTAAACGACTCACTCAATCTGGTTTAAACCGAAAATGAATATGTGTCGAAATAGATATCGATTCGAAGGTCACGATCCTCAACATCGCGTCCGTACGTCTAATAAGAGATAAAGACACTTTTAGATAATACCAAACGCATAAAAGTATAGAAATTGCACAAAAAAACCCCAAACGACCCACCCGATCTAGTTTTAACCGAAAATTAACAGATGTCAAAATAGGTATCGATTCGAAGGGCACGACCCTCAACATCGCATCCTCATATCTAATTAGAGATACAGACTCTTTTTCGTAATTCCCAAGCCCAAAAAAGTACAAAAATGCCCCCAAATAACCCCAAACGACCCACTCGATCTGGTTTAAACCAAAAATGAACATATGCCGAAATAGGTATCAATTCGAAGGTGACGACCCCCAACATCGAATCCATACTTCTAATAAGGGATAAGGACACTTTTTAGAAAATACCAAACCCATAAAGTAAAGAAACACCCCCAAACAACCCCAAACGACCCACTCGGTTTGGTTTAAACCGTAAATGAACATATGTCGAAATAGGTATCGATTCGAAGGTCACGACCCTCAACATCTCATCCACACATTTAATAAGAGATAAGGACACTTTTTAGAGAATTCCAAACCCAAAAAAGTACAGAAATGCCCCCAAATAACCCTAAACGACCCACCCTATCTGGTTTAAATCGAAAATGAACATATATCGAAATAGGTATCAATTTAAAGGTCACGACCCTCAACATCGCATCCACATGTCTAATAAGATATGAGGACACTTTTTAGAAAATACCAAACCCTAAAATGTAAAGAAAAGTCCCCAAATAAGCCCAAACGACCCACCCATTCCAGTTTAAAGCAAAAATAAAATTATGTCGAAATAGATATCGATTTGAAGATCATGACACTCAACTTGGCATCTAAACGTCTAATAAGAGATAAGGACACTTTTTAGCGAATCCCAAACCTAAAAAAGTATAGAAATGCCCCCAAATAACCCTAAACGACCCACCCGATCTGGTTTAAACCGAAATTGAACGTATGTCCAAATAGGTATCGATTCGAAGGTCACGACCCTCAACATCGCATCCACACGTCTAATAAGAGACATGGGAACTTATTAGAAAATACTAAACCCAAAAAAGTTCAGTAATGCCCCAAAATAACCCCAAACGATCCACCCAGATTGGTTTCAACCGAAAATAAACATATGTCGAAATAGGTATTGATTCGATGGTCACGACCCTCAACATTGCATCCACATGTCTAATTAAAGATAAGGACACTTTTTAGAAAATACAAAACCCACAAAAGTACAGAAATACCACAAAATAACCCCAAACGACCCACCCGGTCAGGTTTAAATCGTAAATGAACATATGCCGAAATAGGTATCGATTTGAAGGTCACAACCCTCAACATCGCATTCATACGTCTAATAAGAGATAAGCACACTTTTTAGAAAATTCTAAACCCATAAAAGTACAGAAATAACCCCAAATAACCCCAAACGACCCACCCAGTCTGGTTTAAGCCGAAAATGAACATATGTCGAAATAGGTATCGATTCGAAGGTAACGACCCTCAACATCGCATCCACACGTCTAATAAGAGATAAGGACATTTTTTAGAAAATACAAAACCCAAAAAAGTACAGAAATACCCCCAAATAAACCCAAACGACCTACCCAGTCTGGTTTAAACTGAAAATGAACCTATGCCTAAATAGATATCGATTCGATGGTCACGATCCTCAACATCGCATCCACACCTCTAATAAGAGATAAGTACACTTTTTTGAAAATACCAAACCCATAAAAGTACAGAAACACCACAAAATAACCCCAAACGACCCACCCGGTCTGGTTTAAATCGTAAATGAGCATATGCCGTAATAGGTATCGATTCGAAGGTCACAACCCTCAACATCGCATCCATACGTCTAATAAGGGATAAGGACACTTTTTAGAAAACACCAAACCCATAAAGTACAGAAACACCCCCAAATAACCCTAAATGACCCTCCCGGTCTGGTTTAAACCGAACATGAACATATGTCAAAATAGGTATCGATTCGAAGGTCACGACCCTCAACATCTCATCCACGCTTCTAATAAGAGATAAGGACACTTTTTAGAGAATTCCAAACCCAAAAAAGTACAGAAATGCCCCCAAATAACCCCAAACGACCCACCCTATCTGGTTTAAATGGAAAATGAACATATGCCGAAATAGCTATCGATTCGAAGGTCATGACCCTCAACATCGCGTCCACATGTCTAATAAGTGATAAGGACACTTTTTAGAAAATACCAAACCCGAAAAAGTACAGAAATGTCCCCAAATAAGTCCAAACGACCCACCCATTCGGGTTAAAACCAAAAATGAAAATAAGTCGAAATAGGTATCGATTTGAAGATCACGACCCTCAACTTCGCATCCAAACATCTCATAAGGGATAAGGACACTTTTTAGAGAATCCCAAACCCAAAAAAGTATAGAAATTCCCCCAAATAACCCCAAATGACCCACCCGGTCTGGTTTAAATCGAAAATGAACATATGTCCAAATAGGTATCGATTCGAAGGTCACGACCCTCAACATCGCATCCACACGTCGAATAAGAGATATGGAAACTTTTTAGAAAATACCAAACCCAAAAAAGTTTAGAAATGCCCCGAAATAATCCCAAACGACCCACCCCGACTGGTTTAAACCGAAAATAAACATATGTCAAAATAGGTATTGATTCGATGGTCATGACCCTCAACATTGCATCCACATGTCTAATTAAAGATAAGGACACTTTTTAGAAAATACCAAACCCATAAAAGTACAGAAATACCACAAAATCACCCCAAACGACCCATCAGGTCTGGTTTAAATCGTAAATGAACATATGCCGAAATAGGTATCGATTTGAAGGTCACAACCCTCAACATCGCATTCATACGTCTAATAAGAGATAAGCACACTTTTTAGAAAATTCCAAACCCATAAAAGTACAGAAATACCCCCAAATAACCCCAAACGACCCACCCGCTCTGGTTTAAGCCAAAAATAAACATATGTCAAAATTGGTATCGATTCAAAGGTAACGACCCTCAACATCGCATCCACACGTCTAATAAGAGATAAGGACACTTTTTAGAAAATTCAAAACCCAAAAAAGTATAGAAATGCCCCCAAATAAACCCAAACGACCCAACCGGTCTGGTTTTAAACCGAAAATGAACCTATGCTGAAATAGATATCGATTCGATGGTCATGATCCTCAACATCGTATTCACACCTCCAATAAGAGATAAGCACACTTTTTTGAAAATACCAAACCCAAAAAAGTATATAGAAATGCCCCCAAATAACCCTGAACGACTCACCCGATCTAGTTTAAACTGAAAACGAACATGTGTCGAAATAGATATCGATTCGAAGGTCACGATCATCAACATCGTATCCATACGTCTAATAAGAGATAAGGACACTTTTTAGAAAATACCAAACCCATAAAAGTATAGAAATACCTCAAAATAACCCCAAATGACCCACCCGGTCTGGTTTAAACCGAAAATGAACATATGTCAAAATAGGTATCGATTCAAAGGTCACGACCCTCAACATCGCATCCACATGTCTAATAAGAGATAAGGCCACTTTTTAGAAAATACTAAACCCTAAAAAGTACAGAAATGTCCCCAAATAAGCCCAAACGACCCACCCATTCCGGTTTAAAGTAAAAATAAAATTATGTTGAAATAGGTATTGATTTGAAGATCACGACCCTCAACTTGGCATCCAAACGTCTAATAAGAGATAATGACACTTTTTAGAGAATCCCAAACCCAAAAAAGTATAGAAATGCCCCCAAATAACCCCAAACGACCCACCCGGTCTGGTTTAAACCGAAAATGAACATATGTCGAAATAGGTATCGATTCGAAGGTCACGACCCTCAACATCGCATCCACACGTCTAATAAGAGATATGGAAACTTTTTAGAAAATACTAAACCCAAAAAAGTTCAGAAATGCCCCGAAATAACCCCAAACGATCCTCCCGGACTGGTTTAAACCGAAAATAAACATATGTCAAAATAGGTATTGATTCGATGGTCACAACCCTCAACATTGCATCCACATGTCTAATTAAAGATAAGGACACTTTTTAGAAAATACCAAACCCTAAAAACCCCCAACGACACATGTGGTCTAGTTTAAACCAAAAATTAACATATGTTGAAATAGGTATCGATACGAAGCTCACGACCCTCAACATCGCATCCACATGTCTAATAAGAGATAAGGACACTTCTTAGAGATTCCCAATCCCAAACAAGTACATAAATGTCCCCAAATAACCCCAAACGACCCACCTAATATGGTTTAAATTGAAAATGAACTTATGCCAAAATAGGGATCGATTCGAAGGTCACGACCCTCAACATCGCATCCACACGTCTAATAAGAGATAAACACATTTAGAAAATACCAAACCCAAAAAAAGATGGAAATGCCCCCAAATAAACCCAAACGACCAACCCAGTCTAGTTTAAACCGAAAATGAACATATGCCGAAATAAGAATCGATTCAAAGGTCACGACCCTCAACATTGTATCCACACGTCTAATAAGAGATATGGAAACTTTTTAGAAAATACAAAACCCAAAAAAGTACAAAAAAGCACCCAAATAAAAGCAAACGACCCACCCGGTTTGGTTTATACCAAAAATGAACATATGCCTGGAAATATGAATCGATTCGATGGTCACAACCCTCAACATTGCATCCACAAGTCTAATAAGAGATAAGTACACTTTTTAGAAAATACCAAACCCAAAAAAGTACAAAAATGCCCCCAAATAACCCTAAACGACTCACTCAATCTGGTTTAAACCGAAAATGAATATGTGTCGAAATAGATATCGATTCGAAGGTCACGATCCTCAACATCGCGTCCGTACGTCTAATAAGAGATAAAGACACTTTTAGATAATACCAAACGCATAAAAGTATAGAAATTGCACAAAAAAACCCCAAACGACCCACCCGATCTAGTTTTAACCGAAAATTAACATATGTCAAAATAGGTATCGATTCGAAGGGCACGACCCTCAACATCGCATCCTCATATCTAATTAGAGATACAGACTCTTTTTCGTAATTCCCAAGCCCAAAAAAGTACAAAAATGCCCCCAAATAACCCCAAACGACCCACTCGATCTAGTTTAAACCAAAAATGAACATATGCCGAAATAGGTATCAATTCGAAGGTGACGACCCCCAACATCGAATCCATACTTCTAATAAGGGATAAGGACACTTTTTAGAAAATACCAAACCCATAAAGTAAAGAAACACCCCCAAACAACCCCAAACGACCCACTCGGTTTGGTTTAAACCGTAAATGAACATATGTCGAAATAGGTATCGATTCGAAGGTCACGACCCTCAACATCTCATCCACACATTTAATAAGAGATAAGGACACTTTTTAGAGAATTCCAAACCCAAAAAAGTACAGAAATGCCCCCAAATAACCCTAAACGACCCACCCTATCTGGTTTAAATCGAAAATGAACATATATCGAAATAGGTATCAATTTAAAGGTCACGACCCTCAACATCGCATCCACATGTCTAATAAGATATGAGGACACTTTTTAGAAAATACCAAACCCTAAAATGTAAAGAAAAGTCCCCAAATAAGCCCAAACGACCCACCCATTCCGGTTTAAAGCAAAAATAAAATTATGTCGAAATAGATATCGATTTGAAGATCATGACACTCAACTTGGCATCTAAACGTCTAATAAGAGATAAGGACACTTTTTAGCGAATCCCAAACCTAAAAAAGTATAGAAATGCCCCCAAATAACCCTAAACGACCCACCCGATCTGTTTTAAACCGAAAATGAACATATGTCCAAATAGGTATCGATTCGAAGGTCACGACCCTCAACATCGCATCCACACGACTAATAAGAGACATGGGAACTTATTAGAAAATACTAAACCCAAAAAAGTTCAGTAATGCCCCAAAATAACCCCAAACGATCCACCCAGATTGGTTTCAACCGAAAATAAACATATGTCGAAATAGGTATTGATTCGATGGTCACGACCCTCAACATTGCATCCACATGTCTAATTAAAGATAAGGAAACTTTTTAGAAAATACAGAACCCACAAAAGTACAGAAATACCACAAAATAACCCCAAACGACCCACCCGGTCAGGTTTAAATCGTAAATGAACATATGCCGAAATAGGTATCGATTTGAAGGTCACAACCCTCAACATCGCATTCATACGTCTAATAAGAGATAAGCACACTTTTTAGAAAATTCTAAACCCATAAAAGTACAGAAATAACCCCAAATAACCCCAAACGACCCACCCAGTCTGGTTTAAGCCGAAAATGAACATATGTCGAAATAGGTATCGATTCGAAGGTAACGACCCTCAACATCGCATCCACACGTCTAATAAGAGATAAGGACATTTTTTAGAAAATACAAAACCCAAAAAAGTACAGAAATACCCCCAAATAAACCCAAACGACCTACCCAGTCTGGTTTAAACTGAAAATGAACCTATGCCTAAATAGATATCGATTCGATGGTCACGATCCTCAACATCGCATCCACACCTCTAATAAGAGATAAGTACACTTTTTTGAAAATACCAAACCCATAAAAGTACAGAAACACCACAAAATAACCCCAAACGACCCACCCGGTCTGGTTTAAATCGTAAATGAGCATATGCCGTAATAGGTATCGATTCGAAGGTCACAACCCTCAACATCGCATCCATACGTCTAATAAGGGATAAGGACACTTTTTAGAAAACACCAAACCCATAAAGTACAGAAACACCCCCAAATAACCCTAAATGACCCTCCCGGTCTGGTTTAAACCGAACATGAACATATGTCAAAATAGGTATCGATTCGAAGGTCACGACCCTCAACATCTCATCCACGCTTCTAATAAGAGATAAGGACACGTTTTAGAGAATTCCAAACCCAAAAAGGTACAGAAATGCCCCCAAATAACCCCAAACGACCCACCCTATCTGGTTTAAATGGAAAATGAACATATGCCGAAATAGCTATCGATTTGAAGGTCATGACCCTCAACATCGCGTCCACATGTCTAATAAGTGATAAGGACACTTTTTAGAAAATACCAAACCCGAAAAAGTACAGAAATGTCCCCAAATAAGCCCAAACGACCCACCCATTCGGGTTAAAACCAAAAATGAAAATAAGTCGAAATAGGTATCGATTTGAAGATCACGACCCTCAACTTCGCATCCAAACATCTCATAAGGGATAAGGACACTTTTTAGAGAATCCCAAACCCAAAAAAAGTATAGAAATTCCCCCAAATAACCCCAAATGACCCACCCGGTCTGGTTTAAATCGAAAATGAACATATGTCCAAATAGGTATCGATTCGAAGGTCACGACCCTCAACATCGCATCCACACGTCGAATAAGAGATATGGAAACTTTTTAGAAAATACCAAACCCAAAAAAGTTTAGAAATGCCCCGAAATAATCCCAAACGACCCACCCCGGATTGGTTTAAACCGAAAATAAACATATGTCAAAATAGGTATTGATTCGATGGTCATGACCCTCAACATTGCATCCACATGTCTAATTAAAGATAAGGACACTTTTTAGAAAATACCAAACCCATAAAAGTATGGAAATACCACAAAATCACCCCAAACGACCCATCAGGTCTGGTTTAAATCGTAGATGAACATATGCCGAAATAGGTATCGATTTGAAGGTCACAACCCTCAACATCGCATTCATACGTCTAATAAGAGATAAGCACACTTTTTAGAAAATTCCAAACCCATAAAAGTACAGAAATACCCCCAAATAACCCCAAACGACCCACCCGCTCTGGTTTAAGCCAAAAATAAACATATGTCAAAATTGGTATCGATTCAAAGGTAACGACCCTCAACATCGCATCCACACGTCTAATAAGAGATAAGGACACTTTTTAGAAAATTCAAAACCCAAAAAAGTATAGAAATGCCCCCAAATAAACCCAAACGACCCAACCGTCCGGTTTTAAACCGAAAATGAACCTATGCTTGAAATAGATATCGATTCGATGGTCATGATCCTCAACATCGTATTCACACCTCCAATAAGAGATAAGCACACTTTTTTGAAAATACCAAACCCAAAAAGTATATAGAAATGCCCCCAAATAACCCCGAACGACTCACCCGATCTAGTTTAAGAAACGAACATGTGTCGAAATAGATATCGATTCAAAGGTCACGATCATCAACATCGTATCCATACGTCTAATAAGAGATAAGGACACTTTTTAGAAAATACCAAACCCATAAAAGTATAGAAATACCTCAAAATAACCCCAAATGACCCACCCGGTCTGGTTTAAACCGAAAATGAACATATGTCAAAATAGGTAACGATTCAAAGGTCACGACCCTCAACATCGCATCCACATGTCTAATAAGAGATAAGGCCACTTTTTAGAAAATACTAAACCCTAAAAAGTACAGAAATGTCCCCAAATAAGCCCAAACGACCCACCCATTCCGGTTTAAAGTAAAAATAAAATTATGTTGAAATAGGTATTGATTTGAAGATCACGACCCTCAACTTGGCATCCAAACGTCTAATAAGAGATAATGACACTTTTTAGAGAATCCCAAACCCAAAAAAGTATAGAAATGCCCCCAAATAACCCCAAACGACCCACCCGGTCTGGTTTAAACCGAAAATGAATGTATGTCCAAATAGGTATCGATTCGAAGGTCACGACCCTCAACATCGCATCCACACGTCTAATAAGAGATATGGAAACTTTTTAGAAAATACTAAACCCAAAAAAGTTCAGAAATGCCCCGAAATAACCCCAAACGATCCTCCCGGACTGGTTTAAACCGAAAATAAACATATGTCAAAATAGGTATTGATTCGATGGTCACAACCCTCAACATTGCATCCACATGTCTAATTAAAGATAAGGACACTTTTTAGAAAATACCAAACCCTAAAAACCCCCAACGACACATGTGGTCTAGTTTAAACCAAAAATTAACATATGTTGAAATAGGTATCGATACGAAGCTCACGACCCTCAACATCGCATCCACATATCTAATAAGAGATAAGGACACTTTTTAGAGATTCCCAATCCCAAACAAGTACATAAATGTCCCCAAATAACCCCAAACGACCCACCTAGTATGGTTTAAATTGAAAATGAACTTATGCCAAAATAGGGATCGATTCGAAGGTCACGACCCTCAACATCGCATCCACACGTCTAATAAGAGATAAAACACATTTAGAAAATACCAAACCCAAAAAAAGATGGAAATGCCCCCAAATAAACCCAAACGACCAACCCAGTCTAGTTTAAACCGAAAATGAACATATGCCGAAATAAGAATCGATTCAAAGGTCACGACCCTCAACATTGTATCCACACGTCTAATAAGAGATATGGAAACTTTTTAGAAAATACAAAACCCAAAAAAGTACAAAAAAGCACCCAAATAAAAGCAAACGACCCACCCGGTTTGGTTTATACCAAAAATGAACATATGCCGAAATATGAATCGATTCGATGGTCACAACCCTCAACATTGCATCCACAAGTCTAATAAGAGATAAGTACACTTTTTAGAAAATACCAAACCCAAAAAAGTACAAAAATGCCCCCAAATAACCCTAAACGACTCACTCAATCTGGTTTAAACCGAAAATGAATATGTGCCGAAATAGATATCGATTCGAAGGTCACGATCCTCAACATCGCGTCCGTACGTCTAATAAGAGATAAAGACACTTTTAGATAATACCAAACGCATAAAAGTATAGAAATTGCACAAAAAAACCCCAAACGACCCACCCGATCTAGTTTTAACCGAAAATTAACAGATGTCAAAATAGGTATCGATTCGAAGGGCACGACCCTCAACATCGCATCCTCATATCTAATTAGAGATACAGACTCTTTTTCGTAATTCCCAAGCCCAAAAAAGTACAAAAATGCCCCCAAATAACCCCAAACGACCCACTCGATCTGGTTTAAACCAAAAATGAACATATGCCGAAATAGGTATCAATTCAAGGTGACGACCCCCAACATCGAATCCATACTTCTAATAAGGGATAAGGACACTTTTAGAAAATACCAAACCCATAAAGTAAAGAAACACCCCCAAACAACCCCAAACGACCCACTCGGTTTGGTTTAAACCGTAAATGAACATATGTCGAAATAGGTATCGATTCGAAGGTCACGACCCTCAACATCTCATCCACACATTTAATAAGAGATAAGGACACTTTTTAGAGAATTCCAAACCCAAAAAAGTACAGAAATGCCCCCAAATAACCCTAAACGACCCACCCTATCTGGTTTAAATCGAAAATGAACATATATCGAAATAGGTATCAATTTAAAGGTCACGACCCTCAACATCGCATCCACATGTCTAATAAGATATGAGGACACTTTTTAGAAAATACCAAACCCTAAAATGTAAAGAAAAGTCCCCAAATAAGCCCAAACGACCCACCCATTCCGGTTTAAAGCAAAAATAAAATTATGTCGAAATAGATATCGATTTGAAGATCATGACACTCAACTTGGCATCTAAACGTCTAATAAGAGATAAGGACACTTTTTAGCGAATCCCAAACCTAAAAAAGTATAGAAATGCCCCCAAATAACCCTAAACGACCCACCCGATCTGGTTTATACCGAAATTGAACGTATATCCAAATAGGTATCGATTCGAAGGTCACGACCCTCAACATCGCATCCACACGTCTAATAAGAGACATGGGAACTTATTAGAAAATACTAAACCCAAAAAAGTTCAGTAATGCCCCAAAATAACCCCAAACGATCCACCCAGATTGGTTTCAACCGAAAATAAACATATGTCGAAATAGGTATTGATTCGATGGTCACGACCCTCAACATTGCATCCACATGTCTAATTAAAGATAAGGAAACTTTTTAGAAAATACAGAACCCACAAAAGTACAGAAATACCACAAAATAACCCCAAACGACCCACCCGGTCAGGTTTAAATCGTAAATGAACATATGCCGAAATAGGTATCGATTGGAAGGTCACAACCCTCAACATCGCATTCATACGTCTAATAAGAGATAAGCACACTTTTTAGAAAATTCTAAACCCATAAAAGTACAGAAATAACCCCAAATAACCCCAAACGACCCACCCAGTCTGGTTTAAGCCGAAAATGAACATATGTCGAAATAGGTATCGATTCGAAGGTAACGACCCTCAACATCGCATCCACACATCTAATAAGAGATAAGGACATTTTTTAGAAAATACAAAACCCAAAAAGTACAGAAATACCCCCAAATAAACCCAAACGACCTACCCAGTCTGGTTTAACGAAAATGAACCTACGCCTAAATAGATATCGATTCGATGGTCACGATCCTCAACATCGCATCCACACCTCTAATAAGAGATAAGTACACTTTTTTGAAAATACCAAACCCATAAAAGTACAGAAACACCACAAAATAACCCCAAACAACCCACCCGGTCTGGTTTAAATCGTAAATGAGCATATGCCGTAATAGGTATCGATTCGAAGGTCACAACCCTCAACATCGCATCCATACGTCTAATAAGAGATAAGGACACTTTTTAGAAAACACCAAACCCATAAAGTACAGAAACACCCCCAAATAACCCTAAATGACCCTCCCGGTCTGGTTTAAACCGAACATGAACATATGTCAAAATAGGTATCGATTCGAAGGTCACGACCCTCAACATCTCATCCACGCTTCTAATAAGAGATAAGGACACTTTTTAGAGAATTCCAAACCCAAAAAAGTACAGAAATGCCCCCAAATAACCCCAAACGACCCACCCTATCTGGTTTAAATGAAAAATGAACATATGCCGAAATAGCTATCGATTCGAAGGTCATGACCCTCAACATCGCGTCCACATGTCTAATAAGTGATAAGGACACTTTTTAGAAAATACCAAACCCGAAAAAGTACAGAAATGTCCCCAAATAAGCCCAAACGACCCACCCATTAGGGTTAAAACCAAAAATGAAAATAAGTCGAAATAGGTATCGATTTGAAGATCAGGACCCTCAACTTCGCATCCAAACATCTCATAAGGGATAAGGACACTTTTTAGAGAATCCCAAACCCAAAAAAGTATAGAAATTCCCCCAAATAACCCCAAACGACCCACCCGGTCTGGTTTAAATCGAAAATGAACATATGTCCAAATAGGTATCGATTCGAAGGTCACGACCCTCAACATCGCATCCACACGTCGAATAAGAGATATGGAAACTTTTTAGAAAATACCAAACCCAAAAAAGTTTAGAAATGCCCCGAAATAATCCCAAACGACCCACCCCGACTGGTTTAAACCGAAAATAAACATATGTCAAAATAGGTATTGATTCGATGGTCATGACCCTCAACATTGCATCCACATGTCTAATTAAAGATAAGGACACTTTTTAGAAAATACCAAACCCATAAAAGTACAGAAATACCACAAAATCACCCCAAACGACCCATCAGGTCTGGTTTAAATCGTAAATGAACATATGCCGAAATAGGTATCGATTTGAAGGTCACAACCCTCAACATCGCATTCATACGTCTAATAAGAGATAAGCACACTTTTTAGAAAATTCCAAACCCATAAAAGTACAGAAATACCCCCAAATAACCCCAAACGACCCACCCGCTCTGGTTTAAGCCAAAAATAAACATATGTCGAAATTGGTATCGATTCAAAGGTAACGACCCTCAACATCGCATCCACACGTCTAATAAGAGATAAGGACACTTTTTAGAAAATTCAAAACCCAAAAAGTATAGAAATGCCCCAATAAACCCAACGACCAACGGTGGTTTAAACCGAAAATGAACCTATCTTGAAATAGATATCGATTCGATGGTCATGATCCTCAA
The DNA here is from genome assembly GCF_018873765.1 of Telopea speciosissima. Taxonomy (NCBI): domain Eukaryota; kingdom Viridiplantae; phylum Streptophyta; class Magnoliopsida; order Proteales; family Proteaceae; genus Telopea; species Telopea speciosissima. Next base: position 43,841 of record NW_025317546.1, read on the forward strand.
CATCGTATTCACACCTCCAATAAGAGATAAGCACACTTTTTGAAAATACCAAACCCAAAAAGTATATAGAAATGCCCCAAATAACCCGAGCGACTCACCGATCTAGTTTAACGAAACGAACATGTGTCGAAATAGATATCGATTCGAAGGTCACGATCATCAACATCGTATCCATACGTCTAATAAGAGATAAGGACACTTTTAGAAAATACCAAACCCATAAAAGTATAGAAATACCTCAAAATAACCCCAAATGACCCACGGTCTGGTTTAAACGAAAATGAACATATGTCAAAATAGGTATCGATTCGAAGGTCACGACCCTCAACATCGCATCCACATGTCTAATAAGAGATAAGGCCACTTTTTAGAAAATACTAAACCCTAAAAAGTACAGAAATGTCCCCAAATAAGCCCAAACGACCCACCCATTCCGGTTTAAAGCAAAAATAAAATTATGTCGAAATAGGTATCGATTTGAAGATCACGACCCTCAACTTGGCATCTAAACATCTAATAAGAGATAATGACACTTTTTAGAGAATCCCAAACCCAAAAAAGTATAGAAATGCCCCCAAATAACCCCAAACGACCCACCCGGTCTGGTTTAAACTGAAAATGAACGTATGTCCAAATAGGTATCGATTCGAAGGTCATGACCCTCAACATCGCATCCACACGTCTAATAAGAGATATGGAAACTTTTTAGAAAATACTAAACCCAAAAAAGTTCAGAAATGCCCCAAAATAACCCCAAACGATCCTCTCGGACTGGTTTAAATAGAAAATGAACATATGTCAAAATAGGTATTGATTCGATGGTCACAACCCTCAACATTGCGTCCACATGTCTAATTAAAGATAAGTACACTTTTTAGAAAATACCAAACCCACAAAAGTATAGATTACCATAAAATAACCCCAAACGACCCACCCGGTCTGGTTTAAACCGTAAATGAACATATGTCAAAATAGGTTTCGATTCGAAGGTCACGACCCTCAACATCGCATCCACACGTCTAATTAGAGATAAGGACACTTTTTAGAAAATCCCAAACCCAAAAAAGTAAAAAAATGCCCCCAAATAATCCAAAACAACCTACCCAGTCAGGTTTACCCCGAAAAGGAATAGGTACTTATTCGAAGGTCACGACCCTCAACATTGCATCCACACGTCTAATATCAGATAAGGACCTTTTTTAGAAAATATCAAACCCAAAAAAGTACAGAAATGCCCACACATAACCCCAAACGACCCACCCGGTCTGGTTTAAAACGAAAATGAACATATACCGAAATAGGTATCGATTCGAAGGTCATGACCCTCAACATCGCATCCACACGTTTAGTAAGAGATAAGGACACTTTTTAGAAAATACCAAATCCAAAAAAGTACAGAAATGCCCCCATATAACCCCAACAACCCACCCGTTCTGGTTTAAATCGAAAAGGAACATTTGCCGAAATAGGTATCGATTCGAAGGTCACGACCGAACATCGCATCCACATGTCTAATAAGAGATAAGGACACTTTTTAGAAAATACCAAACCCTAAAAACCCCCCAACGACACACGCGGTCTAGTTTAAACCGAAAATTAACCTATGTCGAAATAGGTATCGATACGAAGGTCACGACCCTCAACATCACATGCACATGTCTAATAAGAGATAATGACACTTTTTAGAGATTCCCAATCCCAAACAAGTACAGAAATGTCCCCAAATAACCCCAAATGACCCACCTAGTCTGGTTTAAATTGAAAATGAACTTATGCCGAAATAGGGATCGATTCGAAGGCCACGACCCTCAACATCGTATCCACACGTCTAATAAGAGATAAGGACATTTAGAAAATACCAAACCCAAAAAAGTACGAAAATGCCCCCAAATAACCCCAAACGACCAACCCGGTCTAGTTTAAACCGAAAATGAACATATGCCGAAATAGGAATCGATTCGAAGGTCATGACCCTCAACATTGTATCCACACGTCTAATAAGAGATATGGAAACTTTCTAAAAATTACAAAACCCAAAAAAGTGCAAAAATGCACCCAAATAAACGCAAACGACCCACCCGGTCTGGTTTATACAAAAAATGAACATATGCCGAAATGGGTATCGATTCGATGGTCACAACCCTCAACATCGCATCCACAAGTCTAATAAGAGATAAGTACACTTTTTAGAAAATACCAAACCCAAAAAAGTACAAAAATGCCCCCAAATAACCCTAAACGACTCACTTAGTCTGGCTTAAACCGAAAATGAATATGTGTCGAAATAGATATCGATTCGAAGGTCACGATCCTCAACATCGCGTCCGTACGTCTAATAAGAGGTAAAGACACTTTTTAGATAATACCAAACGCATAAAAGTATAGAAATTGCACAAAAAAAACCCCAAACGACCCACCCGGTCTAGTTTTAACCGAAAATTAACATATGTCAAAATAGGTATCGATTCGAAGGGCACGACCCTCAACATCGCATCCTCACATCTAATTAGAGGTACAGACTCTTTTTCATAATTTTCAAGCCCAAAAAAGTACAGAAATGCCACCAAATAACCCCAAACGACCCACCCGGGCTGGTTTAAACAGAAAATGAACATATGCCGAAATAGGTATCGATTCGAAGATGACGACCCCCAACATCGCATCCATATGTCTAATAAGGGATAAGGACACTTTTTAGAAAATACCAAACCCATAAAGTAGAGAAACACTCTCAAATAACCCCAAACGACCCACCCGGTCTGGTTTAAACCGAAATTGAACATATGTCGAAATAGGTATCGATTTGATGGTCACGCCCCTCAACATCTCATCCACACGTTTAATAAGAGATAAGGACACTTTTTAGAGAATCCCAAACCCAAAAAAGTACAAAAATGCCCCCAAATAACCCTAAATGACCCACCCTATCTGGTTTAAACCGAAAATGAACATATACCGAAATAGGTATCGATTTGAAGGTCACGACCCTCAACATCGCATCCACATGTCTAATAAGATATAAGGACACTTTTTTTTTTGATAAGTAAGAAATATATTACGAAGGAAAAGAAAAAAAAATACAAAAAAGGCATCCTTTAAGAACCCAAAAGAGGGGAAAGGGACCCTAGACACGAGAGGGCATGCCCTATCCAAACAACAAGGAGGAAGATACCCCTCCAAGGCTACATCCTATAATTGGTTACAAACTCTTTATCTTGCTTTATGAGAATCGCTAGCTCCGGAGGGAAGGACTTAGGCTCCCAAAGAATTCCAGAAGGGTCTGTAGGGATGGAGGCCATGAAATCTGCAGGCTGATTCTGTTCTCTCCACACATGAATGAATTCTTTAGACCTAAGCAGCCTTGCCTTTATTTGGATCTTACTTTTCAAGGTTAGGATTTGCCAAGGCCCAGTAATCACTCCATTCAAAATATCGACGGCCAACTTTGAATCCGACCTAATAGAGACATCATAAAAGCCCTTATCAACGCAGAGGGAAATTCCTCTGTAAATAGCCATGAGCTCCATGGACAGCACCGAAAGATCTTCCCCTATGCCAGCAAAGGCAGCTAAGGGATCCCCACTATCATCACGAATGAGACCCCCAAAGCTTGCCTTGTCATCTGAAAGAGACCCATCACAATGGAGAGCAACCATGTTCTTTGGAGCAAACCAAGAGCATGCCTTTGGAATTCTTGCAGTCCAACGAACTTGAAGATCCCATTTGGCAGCAATATGATGGTTGGCAGTAGTAGGGTCTCCCACCAAGTCAATGGAAGATAATCTGCCAATAACATCCCCCTTTATAGCCCCTACAATCTGGTCCTTAGATCTGATTTTGTTTCTAAAAATTCTGTAATTTCTCTCCGACCAAATATGCTTGATTGTGGCACAGAAAGCAAGCTTTATGACCAGCCCCAATTTCCCTGATCTACCTGCAACATATCTAACCGAAATGGCTACATCAATGGCATTGCTAGGAGTGGCCCCATCATGGAAACAAAGGTCATAAATATGTTTCCAAATATCAGTAGTAAAAGGGCACCCGAAGAAGAGATGATTCCTGCTTTCAGTTCCAGCCCAACAAAACACTCAATGATAAGGAGTCGGAATGTGTCTATGAATGAGGTTGTCCCTAGTGGGGAGGGCATCCGAAAGGCATCTCCAGGCTATAAAGGAATGGGACTTTATACTCCCTTCAAACCAAACAGCTTCGCTCCAGTCAATACGGGCAGCTCTTGTGCGGATAGCATTCCAGGCTGATTTGGAAGAGAAATTACCTGATGAGTTACCAGTCCACACTGTCAAATCCGAAACCTCATCATGAAAATTTTCAATTGCTGGAAGGGCCCTCCAAATATCAATGAGATCGAAAGATGTAGAGGGACCAGGGTGCCAATCTCCATCACGGATAATCTCCTTGACACAAGCATGACGGGCAGCAAGGGAATAAGAGCCTGCATCATAGCAAATCCTATTACCAAATCTGCTCAAAAGAACTCCAAACGGGTGCCAATTATCAAGCCAAAGCTTTGTAGCAGACCCCCCCCCCCCCAATAATAGTTTTGATGAAGGGAAGGGCTTTATCTCTGTACTTCAAGACTTTACGCCAGACCCAAGAGCAGTTATTGAGACCCTTGACTGTCCAAAGAGACTCTTGCTTGAGGTATCTTTGGTGTACCCAATTAACCCAAAACCGATCTTGCTTGGAGGCAATCCACCAAATTTGCTGCATAATTCTGACAATGTTCATTTCTTTGACTCGCTTGATTCCTAGCCCTCCCTCTGATTTTGGCTTACAGACCGCATCCCAAGAAATAAAATGGGTTTTCCTCTCAAGGGAGGGGCCTGACCAAAGGAAATTAGAGAACATAGACTCCAGTTTGGTGATAACATTTCCTGGAAGGCCAAAGATCCCTGCCCAGTAAATGTAGCTACCTTGCAGAACTGAAGATAAGAGTAGAAGACGACCAGCTTAAGAGAGGAATCTAGCCTTCCACCCCTCCAATTTTCGACGAACCAGATCCAAGATGGGGCTGCAATCTTTCATGGATAACCTGCCAGACACAAGAGGAACTCCAAGGTACCGAATAGGCAGCTTGGTTTCCGAAAAACCCGTTAAATCCAAAAGTTTCAGACTGCTAGCTTGGGTAAGGCCCCCTAATATAATAGAGGACTTAGATCTATTAAGTTGAAGCCCGGAGAGGGCAGCAAACTCATCAAGACCCCCCAAACTAGCTGAAATTGAATCACGGTTCCCCTTCACAAAAATCATAAGATCATCCGCAAAAATGAGGTGGGAAAGGTGGAACGATTTACAACGGGGTAGCAGCTTAATCTGACCATCAATCTCAAGCCTTCGCATAATTCTAGAAAAAGCCTCCATTGCAAGGGTGAAGAGGTAGGGGGACAACGGATCACCTTGTCGAATCCCTCTCCCTCCACTGAAGAAACCCGCCGGGCTGCCATTAATAAGGACAGAGAACATAGGGGTGGTCACACAAGCTTTCACCCACTCTATAAACTTGTCGGAGAACCCCATTCTTCCCATCACATCAAACAAAAATTTCCTACTAAGAGAGTCGTAGGCCTTGTGAAGATCTACCTTCAAAACTGCAGTAGGACTAGTGGCTTTTTGTTCGATGCCATGCACAATATCATGGCAGACAAGGATATTGTCAACAATAGACCTGCCCTTGATGAATGCCGACTGATTATGACTAACCACACTCCCAATAACATGCTGGATCCTATTAGAGAGGATTTTTGTGATGATCTTATATAGGAGGTTGCATAAAGCAATAGGCCGAAACCCTGCAAAAGTGGAGACATCCCCAGACTTCGGCACCAAAGTGATAAAAGTAGCATTAATAGAATGGGGCATGAAGGAATTCGCAAAGAACCATTGGACAGCATTCGTTAGCTCCTCACCATTGACCTCCCAAGAGTGCTTATAGAAGCCAGCCCCGAAACCATCAGGCCCTGGGGCTTTAGAGTCTTTTAAACTGAACACAACTCTTCTAACCTCCTCTCCATTAACCTCCTTGCCAAGTTCCAAATTCTGGGATTCAGAGACCACCCCCGAGAGGGGAATCGAGGGGGGGCAGGAGCCCAAATCAGTGTAGTCCGACCCGAACAGCTTCTTATAGAAAAGAACCGCCTCCTCTTTGATAGCCTTAGGGTTGGTCAAAGTATTTCCAGTCTGGTCCATGACCTCCAAGATATGATTTCTATTGTGCCTACTTTGCATGGACTTGTGGAAAAAGTTGTTGTTGCCATCCCCCAACTCTAGCCACCTAACCCTGGATTTCTCTTTAAGAAACCCTTCTTCCATTTGTAATGCAGCCCACAGCTTGCCTTTAGCTTCTTTTTCCAAGACAGCAAGGGAATCATCAAGGGGATCAAGGGAAAGGTGATGTTGAATTCGGCCAAGATCGAGTTCTGCATCCTTAACATTTTTGAAGACATCTCCAATGCTTTCCTTATTCCAGCATTTAAGTTTAGATTTCACATTCTTTAGCTTCGCCGCAAAGCGCAAAATAGGATTAGAGTTGACATTTACAGCCTTCAGCCAGCCCCTTTTAACTACTTCGTCATAGTCCTTATGATGGGTCCAAGCATCAAAAAACCTAAACGGTTTCGGTCCAGAATTGAAATTGTCCAGAATTTTGAGAGCAATCGGGCTGTGGTCAGATATTCCAGGGCAAAGGAAGTGAGCTTCTCAGAAATGCAACTTGTCCAGTAAAGCATTATTAACAAGAACTCGGTCCAATTTGTAGCAGATTCTACGAGTACCACTTTGGTTATTATTCCAAGTGTAAAATTCCCCTCTCCATTTTAGGTCAGCCAGCCCCGAATTGAAGATGCAAGAATTAAACTCGTCAACCACCCCCTAATGGATCGCATCCCCTCCCATCTTCTCATTTTGGTGTCTAACCATATTGAAATCTCCCATGACAGCCCACGGTTCAACCACTCCTGTAGCAATATCAGTTAGCTCCCTCCAAAGTTCCATCCGACCTTCTAGGGAATTAAGAGCATACACTGCAGTGCAAAGGAAGGACAATGAAGTCCCAAGAATAGAAATCCTCATGTGTATCAACTAAATGGTAGACTTTAGAACATCCACCTTAAGGCAGCCCTCATCCCAGCCAATCCATAGACGGGTATGGTACTCCTGACTACAATTGTGACTAAACCTCCATCCCCTTTTCAGGTTTTGGAAAGTAGAGTCAACATTCCCTTCTTTGATTTTAGTTTCAAGGAGAATAGCCATTTTATAATTATTATCAGCTATGATTCTCTTCACATACCTCTTCTTCTCTGGGGCATTCAAGCCACGCACATTCCAGCAGAGACAGTTCATTAGGAACGTTGGAGGGGAGGGGGAGCTAGCTTCTTACCCCCAAAAGCCAGACCACTATCACTTCCCTTTTGATTTGAGCTTTGGCTAGGAAGCACTTCAATACGTTGAGGTTTAAAAGAAGTCAACAGTCTCGTCTTCCCCATCTCCCTAGTAGCTCTCCCTTCCTTTTCTGAATTCAAAGAAATTGCATGGTTAGGGATGGAGGGCATACCTTCTAAAATTGGACCCCTTAGAATAGTGCTGCCCGAAATTCCTTTCCCTTGGTGGAGATCTCTTTCAGATTTGATTGGGCTCCTTCTGTAATTTCCTCTCCTAGAGCAGCTCCATTAGCTTTGTCACCCTCATCTAGGATTTGCAACAAGGATTCCCTAATGGGGCCCCCCAATCTGTAATTTCCATAGAAGGAACTGCCGCATTAACTCTTGCCATAGCCATAGTCTCCTCTCTCTCCCCAGCTGCCACAAACCCTTATTTCGAAAAAAGGTGTGGTTTTCAATATCCACTAAATCACCTCCAGCCGTTGCATCATTCTCTTTCCTTGCATGGCGTTGAAGAAAATCTGCTGATTGAGACACACATTCCCCTTCCTCCTCACCTTCCTTGTGTGCGGGATTTCCAATATCTTGCTCACATTCCACTTCCTTCCCTAAAAGGACGTTGCATGAGTCAGCATCCAACATCAGTTCTGTGGGGTCATAGGGAGTTTCCTCCGTTAGATGCTCCAACAAAGCGAAAGCATTATGGTGCACAATCTTCTTCCCCCTGCCAGCCGAATTCTTTGGGCTAGAATTAGGCAACTTTTTAGAAATTCCAGCAATCTTCTCCATAGAACAGATATTGCTAGGATTCCCCACGGACTGGGCTTCCAAATTTGTAGTGTCCACAATCCCATCAGATCTGCCACCTGGGGTATTTTTGAAATTTGAATTTTGAACTTGCTTACCAGCACCTCCACCGTGTAAGGCTTGAGTACCGCCTCCACTAGCTGCTCCGGTCACCTGAGGACTCTTGTTGCTCTTCACTCTCCACTCTTTCTGGCTGGAGGGCATTTGCTTGTTAAGATTAACGCCACATTGCCCACTTGAATGCCCAAAAACCCTGCAACTGTTGCACCGAGGAGGGCTCCATTCGTATGTAATTTTTTGGTAAAAAACCAGACCGTCATCATCATAAACAGCCACTTGATCCGGGAATTCATAATCAGCTTCTATCTCAACACAGAGCTGGGCATAGGATAGCCGCTCTTGAGTCTTAGTCATCTTATCAGTGACTATCGGCCTTCCCAGGACACTGGCAATCAAGCTCAAGGCCTCCACATTCCAGAAATGAAAGGGGAGGTTAGGAAGGGTAACCCAAATAGGGATGGAGTTCAATTCCACCTTTTCAAGCTTCATCCCTAGTTTCCAAGGCCAAAGGATTAAGGGTCTCCGCTGCACAGTCCATGGCCCCCCTTCAAGAACTTTGGCCTTATCTTCCTCCAAATTGAACCAAAAAACAAAAAAGCCACTATTAAGGATATTAATATCCACATGCCCAGAAATGCACCATTGTTTCAGCAAAACTTCCTTAACATAAGAAAAACTCGGTCTGCGACCAATGAAGTGCCCAAGAAGGGTGTTCTTCCACTTTGATAATTCTGCCCGTAACATAGCTGAAGAACATTGAGCAACACGGTTGCCCTCAATAAAATTTGGCTCAATAAAACTCAGTTCCAGACCTTCATTATTTAAAGAACTTGAAGAGGACTGAAAAAAAGATGCCCAAGATACTCCCTTCTTCACAGCCCCGCCATGTTGAACCAAAACCGAGCCAGCCACCACCACACCACCACCCGAGGAGGAGACCCCACCACCAAAATCACCCCCTGTCGGACCTGAATCACATAAGCCTTCCACAGTACCCCCACCTTCCCCCTCTCCCAGATTGGTAAAAGGAGGAAGACCATTAGCTGAAGCTAATGGCCTGCCGGCCATCACCAAACACTAGCACCAAGAATCCCACTCTCAAATCGCCAGAGCTTCTCTCTCCTCACAAGAAAAAAAATCCAAACGTTTTCTCTAAAAAGTGTCCTTGATATAAGGACACTTTTTAGAAAATACCAAACCCTAAAATGTATAGAAATGTCCCAAAATAAGCCCAAACGACCCACCCATTCCAGTTTAAAGCAAAAAAAAAATTATGTCGAAATAGGTATCGATTTGAAGATCACGACACTCAACTTGGCATCCAAACGTCTAATAAGAGATAAGGACACTTTTGAGAGAATCCCGAACCCAAAAAAGTATAGAAATGCCCCCAAATAACCCCAAACGACCCATCCGGTCTGGTTTAAACCGAAAATGAACATATGTCCAAATAGGTATCGATTCGAAGGTCACGACCCTCAACATCGCATCCACACGTCTAATAAGAGATATGGAAACATTTTAGAAAATACTAAACCCAAAAAAGTTCAGAAATGCCCCGAAATAACCCCAAATGATCCACCTGGACTGGTTTAAACCGAAAATAAACATATGTCGAAATAGGTATTGATTCGATGGTCACGACCCTCAACATTGCATCCACATGTCTAATTAAAGATAAGGACACTTTTTAGAAAATACCAAACCGACAAAAGTACAGAAATACCACAAAATAACCCAAACGACCCACCCGGTCTGGTTTAAACCGTAAATGAACATATGCCGAAATAGGTATCGATTCCAAGATCACAACCCTCAACATCGCATTCATACGTCTAATAAGAGATAAGCACACTTTTTAGTAAATTCCAAACCCATAAAAGTATAGAAATACCCCCAAATAACCCCAAACGACCCACCCGGTCTAGTTTAAGCCGAAAATGAACATATGTCGAAATAGGTATCGATTCGAAGGTAATGACCCTCAACATCGCATCCACACGTCTAATAAGAGATAAGGACACTTTTTAGAAAATACAAAACCCAAAAAAGTATAGAAATACCCCCAAATAAACCCAAACGACCCACCCGGTCTGGTTTAAACCGAAAATGAACCTATGCCTAAATAGATATCGATTCGATGGTCACAATCCTCAACATCGCATCCGCACCTCTAATAAGAGATAAGTACACTTTTTTGAAAATACCAAACCCATAAAAGTAAAGAAACACCACAAAATAACCCCAAACGACCCAACCGGTCTGGTTTAAACCGTAAATGAACATATGCCATAATAGGTATCGATTCGAAGGTCATAACCCTCAACATTGCATCCATACGTCTAATAAGAGATAAGGACATTTTTTTAGAAAAAACCAAACCCATAACGTACAGAAACACCCCCAAATAATCCCAAACGACCCTCCCGGTCTGGTTTAAACCGAAAATGAACATATGTCAAAATAGGTATCGATTCGAAGGTCACGACCCTCAACATCTCATCCACGCTTCTAATAAGAGATAAGGACACTTTTTAGAGAATTCCAAACCCAAAAAAGTACAGAAATGCCCCCAAATAACCCCAAACGACCCACCCGATCTGGTTTAAACGGAAAATGAACATATGCCGAAATAGCTATCGATTCGAAGGTCACGACCCTCAACATCGCATCCACATGTCTAATAAGAGATAAGGACACTTTTTAGAAAATACCAAACCCTAAAAAGTACAGAAATATCCCCAAATAAGCCCAAACGACCCACCCATTCTGGTTTAAACCAAAAATGAAAATATATCGAAATAGGTACCGATTTGAAGATCACGACCCTCAACTTCGCATCCAAACATCTCATAAGAAATAAGGACACTTTTTAGAGAATCCCCAACCCAAAAACGTATAGAAATGCCCCAAATAACCTAAAACAACCCACCCAGTCTGGTTTAAGCCGAAAATGAACATATGTCCAAATAGTTATCGATTCGAAGGTCACGACCCACAACATCGCATCGACACGTCTAATTTGAGATATGGAAACTTTTTAGAAAATACCAAGCCCAAAAAAGTTTAGAAATGCTCCGAAATAACCCCAAACGACCCACCCCGACTGGTTTAAACCAAAAATAAACATATGTCGAAATAGGTATTGATTCGATGGGCACGACCCTCAACATTGCATCCACATGTCTAATTAAAGATAAGGACACTTTTTAGAAAATACCAAACCCATAAAAGTACAAAAATACCACAAAATCACCCCAAACGACCCACCAGGTCTAGTTTAAACCGTAAATGAACATATGCCAAAATAGGTATCGATTTGAAGGTCACAACCCTCAACATCGCATTCATACGTCTAATAAGAGATAAGCACACTTTTTAGAAAATTCCAAACCCATAAAAGTATAGAAATACCCCCGAATAACCCCAAACGACCCACCCGCTCTAGTTTAAGCCAGAAATAAACATATTTCAAAATAGGTATCGATTCAAAGGTAACGACCCTCAACATCGCATCCACACGTCTAATAAGTGATAAGGACACTTTTTAGAAAATACAAAACCCAAAAAAGTATAGAAATGCCCCCAAATAAACCCAAACGACCCACCCGGTCTGGTTTTAAACCGAAAATGAACCTATGTCGAAATAGGTAACGATTCAAAGGTCACGACCCTCAACATCGCATCCACATGTCTAATAAGAGATAAGGACACTTTTTAGAAAATACCAAACCCTAAAAACCCCCCAATGACACACGTGGTCTAGTTTAAACAAAAAATTAACATATGTCAAAATAGGTATCGATACGAAGCTCACGACCCTCAACATCGCATCCACATGTCTAATAAGAGATAAGAACAATTTTTAGAGATTCCCAATCCCAAACAACTACAGAAATGTCCCCAAATAACCCCAAACGACCCACCTAGTATGGTTTAAATTGAAAATGAACTTATGCCGAAATAGGGATCGATTCGAAGGTCACGACCCTCAACATCGCATCCACACGTCTAATAAGAGATAAGGACATTTAGAAAATACCAAATCCAAAAAAGTATGAAAATGCCCCTAAATAAACCCAAACGACCAACCCGGTCTAGTTTAAACCGAAAATGAACATATGCCGAAATAGGAATCGAATCGAAGGTCACGACCCTCAACATTCTATCCACACGTCTAATAAGAGATATGGAAACTTTTTAGAAAATACAAAACCCAAAAAAGTACAAAAATGCACCCAAATAAAAGCAAACGACCAACCCGGTCTGCTATATACCAAAAATGAACATATGCCAAAATGGGTATCGATTCGATGGTCACGATCCTCAACATCGTATCCACACCTCTAATAAGAGATAAGTACACTTTTTTGAAAATACCAAACCCAAAAAAGTATATAGAAATGCCCCCAAATAACCCTGAACGACTCACCCGATCTGGTTTAAACCGAAAATGAACATGTGTCGGAATAGATATCGATTTGAAGGTCACGATCCTCAACATCGTATCCATACGTCTAATAAGAGATAAGGACACTTTTTAGAAAATACCAAACCCATAAAAGTATAGAAATACCCCAAAATAACCCCGAATGACCCACCCGGTCTGGTTTAAACCGAAAATGAACATATGTCGAAATAGGTAACGATTCAAAGGTCACGACCCTCAACATCGCATCCACATGTCTAATAAGAGATAAGGACACTTTTTAGAAAATACCGAACCCTAAAAACCCCCAACGACACACGTGGTCTATTTTAAATTGAAAATTAACATATGTCGAAATAGGTATCGATACGAAGCTCACGACCCTCAACATCTCATCCACACGTCTAATAAGAGATAAGGACACTTTTTAGAGATTTTCAATCCCAAACAAGTACAGAAATGTCCCCAAATAACCCCAAACGACCCACCTAGTATGGTTTAAATTGAAAATGAACTTATGCCGAAATAGGGATCGATTCGAAGGTCACGACCCTCAACATCGCATCCACACGTCTAATAAGAGATAAGGACATTTAGAAAATACCAAACCCAAAAAAGTATGGAAATGCCCCCAAATAAACCCAAACGACCAACCCGGTCAAGTTTAAACCAAAAATGAGCATATGCCGAAATAGGAATCGATTCGAAGGTCACAACCCTCAACATTGTATCCACACGTCTAATAAGAGATATGGAAACTTTTTAGAAAATACAAAACCCAAAAAAGTACAAAAATGCACCCAAATAAAAGCAAATGACCCACCCGGTCTGGTTTATACCAAAAATGAACATATGCCGAAATGTGTATCGATTCGATGGTCACAACCCTCAACATCGCATCCACAAGTCTAATAAGAGATAAGTACACTTTTTAGAAAATACCAAACCCAAAAAAGTACAAAAAAGCCCCCAAATAACCCTAAACGACTCACCCGATCTGGTTTAAATCGAAAATGAATATGTATCGAAATAGATATCGATTCGAAGGTCACGATCCTCAACATCGCGTTCGTACGTCTAAGAGATAAAGACATTTTTTAGATAATACCAAACGCATAAAAGTATAGAAATTGCACAAAATAACCCCAAATGACCCACCCGGTCTAGTTTTAACCAAAAATTAACATATGTCAAAATAGGTATCGATTCGAAGGGCATGACCCTCAACATCGCATCCTCACATCTAATTAGAGATACGGACTCTTTTTCGTAATTCCCAAGCTCAAAAAAGTATAGAAATGCCCCCAAATAACCCCAAACGACCCACCCGGTCTGGTTTAAACCGAAAATGAACATATGCCAAAATAGGTATCGATTCGAAGGTGACGACCCCCAACATCGCATTCATACGTCTAATAAGGGATAAGGACACTTTTTAGAAAATACCAAACCCAAAAGAGTACAAAAATGCCCCCAAATAACCCTAAACGACTCAGCCAATCTGGTTTAAACCAAAAATGAATATGTGTCGAAATAGATATTGATTCGAAGGTCACGACCCTCAACATCGCGTCCGTACGTCTAATAAGAGATAAAGACACTTTTTAGATAATACCAAACGCATAAAAGTATAGAAATTGCACAAAATAACCCCAAACGACCCACCCGGTCTAGTTTTAACCGAAAATTAACATATGTCAAAATAGGTATCAATTCGAAGGGCACGACCCTCAACATCGCATCCTCACATCTAATTAGAGATACAGACTCTTTTTCGTAATTTCCAAGCCCAAAAAAGTACAGAAACACCCTCAAATAACCCCAAACGACCCACCCAGTCTGGTTTAAACCGAAAATGAACATATGTCGAAATAGGTATCGATTTGAAGGTCACGACCCTCAACATCTCATCCACGCCTTTAATAAGAGATAAGGACACTTTTTAGGCAATTCCAAACCCAAAAAAGTACAGAAATGCCCCCAAATAACCCTAAAAGACCCACCCTATCTGGTTTAAATCGAAAATGAACATATGCCAAAATAGGTATCGATTTGAAGGTCACGACCCTCAACATCGCATCCACATGTCTAATAAGATATAAGGACACTTTTTAGAAAATACCAAACCCTAACAAAGTACAGAATTGTCCCCATATAAGCCCAAACAACCCACCCATTCCGGTTTAAAGCAAAAATAAAATTATGTCGAAATACGTATCGATTTGAAGATCACGACCCTCAACTTGGCATCCAAATGTCTAATAAGAGATAAGGACAATTTTTAGAGAATCCCAAACCCAAAAAAGAATAGAAATGCCCCCAAATAACCCCAAACGACCCACTCGGTCTGGTTTAAACCGAAAATGAACGTACGTCCAAATAGGTATCGATTCGAAGGTCACAACCCTCAACATCGCATCCACACGTCTAATAAGAGATATGGAAACTTTTTAGAAAATACTAAACCCAAAAAAGTTCAGAAATGCCCCGAAATAATCCCAAACGATCCTCCCGGACTGGTTTAAACCGAAAATAAACATATGTCAAAATAGGTATTGATTCGATGGTCACGACCCTCAACATTACATCCACATGTCTAATTAAAGATAAGGACACTTTTTAGAAAATACCAAACCCACAAAAGTATAGAATAGCCACAAAATATCCCCAAACAACCCAGTCGGTCTGGTTTAAACCGTAAATGAACATATGTCAAAATAGGTTTCGATTCAAAGGTCACGACCCTCAACATCGTATCCACACTCAACATCGCATCCACACGTCTAATTAGAGATAAGGACACTTTTTAGAAAATACCAAACCCTAAAAACCCCCAATGACACACGTGGTCTAGTTTAAACAAAAAATTAACATATGTCAAAATAGGTATCGATACGAAGCTCACGACCCTCAACATCGCATCCACATGTCTAATAAGAGATAAGAACAATTTTTAGAGATTCCCAATCCCAAACAACTACAGAAATGTCCCCAAATAACCCCAAACGACCCACCTAGTATGGTTTAAATTGAAAATGAACTTATACCGAAATAGGGATCGATTCGAAGGTCACGACCCTCAACATCGCATCCACACGTCTAATAAGAGATAAGGACATTTAGAAAATACCAAATCCAAAAAAGTACGAAAATGCCCCTAAATAAACCCAAACGACCAACCCGGTCTAGTTTAAACCGAAAATGAACATATGCCGAAATAGGAATCGAATCGAAGGTCACGACCCTCAACATTCTATCCACACGTCTAATAAGAGATATGGAAACTTTTTAGAAAATACAAAACCCAAAAAAGTACAAAAATGCACCCAAATAAAAGCAAACGACCAACCCGGTCTGCTATATACCAAAAATGAACATATGCCAAAATGGGTATCGATTCGATGGTCACGATCCTCAACATCGTATCCACACCTCTAATAAGAGATAAGTACACTTTTTTAAAAATACCAAACCCAAAAAAGTATATAGAAATGCCCCCAAATAACCCTGAACGACTCACCCGATCTGGTTTAAATCGAAAATGAACATGTGTCGGAATAGATATCGATTTGAAGGTCACGATCCTCAACATCGTATCCATACGTCTAATAAGAGATAAGGACACTTTTTAGAAAATACCAAACCCATAAAAGTATAGAAATACCCCAAAATAACCCCGAATGACCCACCCGGTCTGGTTTAAACCGAAAATGAACATATGTCGAAATAGGTAACGATTCAAAGGTCACGACCCTCAACATCGCATCCACATGTCTAATAAGAGATAAGGACACTTTTTAGAAAATACCGAACCCTAAAAACCCCCAACGACACACGTGGTCTATTTTAAATTGAAAATTAACA
>NW_025317547.1:0-59993 GCF_018873765.1 Telopea speciosissima
AAATCCCAAGCCCCAAAATGTACAGAAATGCCTCAAAATAACCCCAAACGACCCATTCGGTCTGGTTTAAACCGAAATGAGCATATGTCAAAATAGGTATCGATTCGAAGGTCTCGACCCTGAACATCTCTTCATCCACACGACTAATAAGAGATAAGGACACTTTTTAGACAATCCCAAACCCAAAAAATTACATAAATGCCCCCCAAATTCCCTAAATGACCCCCGGTCTGGTTTAAACCCAAAATGAACATATGTCGAAATAGGTATGGATTCGAAGGTCACGACCCTCAACATCGTATCCACAGCCCTAATAAGAGATAAGGACACTTTTTAGAAAATCCGAAGCCTAAAAAAGTACAGAAATGCCCCCAAATATCCCCAAACAACCCACCTGGTCTGGTGTAAACTGAAAATGAACATATGTCGAAATAGGTATCCATTCGAAGGTCATGACCCTCAATATCGCTTCCACACGTCTAAAAAGAAATAAGGACACTTTTTAGAAAATACCAAACCCAAAAAAGTAGAGAAATGCCCCCAAATAACCCCAAATGACCCACCCGGTCTGGTTTAAACCAAAAATGAACATATGTCGGAATAGGTATCGATTCAAAGGTCACGACCCTCAATATCGCATCCACACATCTAATAAGAGATAAAGACACTTTTTAGACAATCCAAAGACGAAAAAAGTACAGAAATGCCCCCAAATAACCCCAAACAACCCACCAAGTCTTGTTTGAACAAAAAATGAACATATGTCAAAATAAGTATCGATTCGAAGGTCACGACCCTCAACATCGCATCCACAGGTCTAACAAGAGATAAGGACACTTTTTAGAAAATCCCAAGCCCAAAAAAATTAAGAAATGCCCCAAATAACCCCAAATGACCCACCCGGCATGGTTTAAACCGAAAATGAACATATGCCAAAATAGGCATCGTTTCGAAGGTCACGACCCTCAACATCGTATCCACACGTCTAATAAGAGAAGGATACTTTTAGGAAAATACCAAACCCCAAAAAGTACAGAAATGCCCCCAAATAACCCCAAACGAACCACCCGATCTGGTTTAAATAAAAAATGAACATATATCAAAATAGGCATCGATTCGAATGCCACGGCCCTCAACATCGCATCCACACATCTAATAAGAGATAAGGACACTTTTTAGAGAATCCCAGGCCCAGAAAAGTACAGAAGTGCCCCCAAACAACCAACGAAGTCTTGTTTAAACTGAAAATGGACATATGTCGAAATAGGTATCGATTCGAAGCTTACAACCCTCAACATCGCATCCACACGTCTAATAAGAGATAAGGACACTTTTTAGAAAATCTCAAACCCAAAAAAGTACAGAAATGCCCCCAAATAATTCCAAACATCCCACCCGGTCTGGTTCGGATAGGAAATGATATATGTCAAAATATGTATCGATCCGTAGGTCACGACCCTCAACATCGCATCCACACGCCTAATAAGAGATAAGGAAACTTTTAAGAAAATCCCAATCCAAAAAAAATACAGATATGCCTCCAAATAACCCCAAACGACCCACCCGGTCTGGTTTAAATAAAAATGAACATATGCCAAAATAGGTATCGATTCGAAGGTCACGACCCTCACCATCATATCCACACGTCTAATAAGAGATAAGAAAACTTTTTAGAAACTCTCAAGCCAAAAAAAGTACAGAAATGCCCCCAAATAACCCCAAACAACCCACCAAGTCTTGTTTGAACAAAAAATGAACATATGTCAAAATAAGTATCGATTCGAAGGTCACGACCCTCAACATCGCATCCACAGGTCTAACAAGAGATAAGGACACTTTTTAGAAAATCCCAAGCCCAAAAAAATTAAAAAATTTACCCAAATTACCCCAAACGACCCACCCGGTATGGTTTAAACCGAAAATAAACATATGCCAAAATAGGCATCGTTTCAAAGGTCACGACCCTCAACATCGTATCCACATGTCTAATAAGAGAAGGATACTTTTAGGAAAATACCAAACCCTAAAAAGTATAGAAATGCCCCCAAATAACCCCATACGACCCTCCCAGTCTGATTTAAACCGAAAATGAACATATGTTGAAATAGGTATTGATTCGAAGGTCACGACCCTCAACATCACATCCACATGTCTAATAAGAGATAAGGACACTTTTTAGAAAATCCAAAGCCCAAAAAAGTACAAAAATGCCCCCAAATAACCCCATACGACCCACCCAGTCTAGTTTGAATCGAAAATGAACATATGTTGGAATAGGTATCGATTCGAAGGTCACGACCCTCAACATCGCATCCACACGTCTAATAAGAGTAAGGACACTTTTCAATAATCCCAAGCCCGAAAAATTAAGAAATAATCCCAAACAACCCACCCGGTCTGTTTTAAATCGAACATGAACGTATGTCGAAATAGGTATCGATTCAAAGGTCACGACCCTCAACATCACATCCACACTCCTAATAAGAGATAAGGACACTTTTTAGAAATTCCCAAGCCCAAAAAAGTACAGAAATGCCCCCAAACAACACACCCGGTCTAGTTTAAACCAAAAATGAAAATATACCAAAATAGGTATCGATTCGAAGGCTACGACTCTCAACATCGCATCCACACATCTAATAAGAGATTAGGACACTTTTTGAAAAATCCCAAGCCCAAAAAAGTACAGAAATGCCCCAAAATTACCCCAAACGATCCACCCGGTCTGGTTTAAACTAAAAATGAACATATGCCAAAATAGGTATCGATTCGAAGGTCACGACCCTCAACATCTCCTCCACACGTCTAATAAGAGATAAGGACACTTTTTCAAAAATTCCAAACCCAAAAAAGTGCAGAAATGGCCCAAAATAATCCCATACGACCCTCAACATCGCATCCACACATCTAATAAGAGATAAGGACACTTTTTAGAAAATCCCAAAACCAAAAAAGTACAGAAATGCACCCAAATGACCCCATAGGACCCACCCGGTCTGGTTTAAACAAAAAATGAACATATGTCAAAATAGGTATCAATTCGAAGGTCATGACCCTCAACATCGCATCTACACGTCTACTAAGAGATGAGGACATTTTTTAGAGAATCCCCATCCCAGAAAGTATAGAAATGCCCCTAAATAACCCCAAACGACCCACCCGATCTTGTTTAAAACAAAAATGAACATATGTCCAAATAGGTATCGATTCGAAAGTCACGACCCTCAACACCGTATCCACACGTCTAATAAGGGATAAGGACATTTTTTGGAAAATTCCAACCCCAAAAAAGTATAGAAATGCCCCCCAAATTACCCCCAAATGACCCACCCGATCTTGTTTAAACCGAAAATGAACATATGCCAAAATAGGTATTGACACGAAGGTCACGACCCTCAACATCGTATCCACACGTCTAATAAGAGATTATGACACTTTTAAAAAAATTCCAAGCCCAAAAAAGTACAGAAAAGCCCCCAAATAACCCCAAACGATCCACCCGGTCTGGTTTAAATCGTAAATGAACATATGCTGAAATAAGTATCGATTTGAAGGTCACGACCCTCAACATCTCATCCACACATCCAAAAAGAAATAAGGAAACTTTTTAAAAAATACCAAACCCAAAAAAGTATAGAAATGCCCCAAAATAACCCCAAACGACCCATCCGATCTGGTTTTAATCGAAAATGAACATATGTCGAAATAGGTATCAATTTGAACGTCACGACCCTCAACATCGCATCCACACATCTAATTAGAGAAAATGACACTTTTTAGAAAATCCCAAGCCCATAAAAGTGCAGAAATGCCGCCAAATAACCCCAAACAACTTACCCGGTCTAGTTTAAACCGAAAATGAACATATGTCGAAACAATTCGAAGGTCACGACCCTCTACATCGCATCCACACGACTAATTAGAGATAAGGATACTTTTTAGAAAATTCCAAACCCAAAAAAGTACAGAAATGCGTCCAAATAACCCCAAAAGACCCACCTGGTTTGGTTTAAATAAAAAATAAACATATGTCAAAATAGATATCAATTCGCGTGACCTTCGAATTGATACCTAATTCTCATTTAGAAGTTCGGAGTTTGAGGGAAAAAGAGACTTTAACTTCTAAGCCGTCAGCCAATATTGAAAGATTGAAAAAGCAGGCTGCGGAGTTGCGGGCCACCCAAGGGTCTTCTGGGAAAGGTATGGGCCAATTAAATACTACTTTTTCTATTTTGGGCCGACCCACAGGGAGGGGGTCTAAATTTCAGGCCAACGGGTTCTCTTAAACCCGAAAGATTCTTTTGGACCTAAAGGAGATGGACCTAGTAAAGGGGGGGGGGTGACACTTCTAACTTTGGTGCCAAATGAAATGCCTATCTTGGAACGTTAGAGGTTTGAATGCCTCTACTAAAAGGCTGGGGATTAAGAAGGTTATAAAGGACCATCAGGTTAAATTGGCTTGTATGCTTGAGACTAAAGTTAAGGTGGAAAACTGTGGTGCAATTTTTGACCATTTTATTTCAGATTGGAAATATGTGCATAATGGTGAAGCTGATTCTTCAATTCGGATCTGGTTGGGCTGGGATCCTACAGTGTTTAATGTTGAAGAGATCCAAAAATCCAAGCAGTTTATTCATGTTAAGGTGTCAATTGTTGGAACCTCTGTTACCTTTCTTTCTACTACTGTGTATGCATTTAATTGTATGGAAGGCCGAAGGGAATTGTGGAGGGATGTGGGCTCAATTGCTAACTCTATTCTTGATCCTTGGGCAGTCCTTGGGGATTTTAATGTGGTTCATCACCAGCATGAGAAAATTGGTGGGGACTCTATTCGGCAAGAGGTTGTAGATGAGTTTAACTCTTTTATTGATGACTCTGGGCTAGTTGATCTGAAATGGAAGGGGGAATTTTTGACCTGGAATAATAGACAAGATGGGGATGCTCGGATTTGTTGCAAGTTGGATAGAGTTATGGTGAACTTGGCTTGGATTGATGTGCTCAGGTCTTCAGAAGTTGCCTTTCTTCCTCCGGGTCTCTCTGACCATTCCCCAATGGTGTTGACCATCTTAGATGATGCTAATTTCGGTCCTAAACCTTTTAGATTCTTTGAGGCTTGGATTGGGAGGAATGGGTTTGATGATACTGTTCTCAAGGGTTGGGAACAGCCGGTTAGCATGACTCTTAATCCCATTCTTCAGTTTGCTGCTCGGCTAAGGAATGTCAAGAAGGAGCTAAGGAAATGGAATAAAGAGTGTGTTGGTGATGTTTTTGTTGCGGTGAAGGCTGCAAGTGCTGATTTGAATCAGATTCAATGTAACCTTGGTGCACACCCTGATGACCCGAATTTGGTTTCCTTGGAGACTCAAGCTAAGGTGAAATTGTGGGAAGCTTTGGCCGTTGAAGAAAAATTTTTAAAAGAGAAATCCAGGGTAAAACAC
Organism: Telopea speciosissima; assembly: GCF_018873765.1. Classification (NCBI taxonomy): domain Eukaryota; kingdom Viridiplantae; phylum Streptophyta; class Magnoliopsida; order Proteales; family Proteaceae; genus Telopea; species Telopea speciosissima. The sequence continues at coordinate 5,439 of NW_025317547.1, forward strand.
ATTCAGCTAGGTGATGGCAACAACAGTTTCTTCCATAAATCTATGATGTGTAGGCAGAATAGAAATCATATTCTGGAGTTACAAGGGGAAGGGGGGGCCATTGTTCAGGTTCCTAATCTCATCAAGGAAGAAGCTATCTCCTTTTATAAGAGGTTGTTTGGGGCTGATTCTGATGATAGGTGGTTCTTTCCTAGTTCGGTTCCCTTACAAGGTGGCTTGTCACTAGCTTAGCAGGAAGATCTTATTGGAAATGTGTCTAATAAGGAGATTATGGAAGTGGTGTTTGCTATGAAGAATTCCAAAGCTCCAGGGCCTGATGGGTTTGGGGCTGCCTTTTTCAAACACTTTTGGGATGTTGTTGGTGAAGACTTGACTTTGGATGTAAAATGGTTCTTCTCTAAGTCTTGCCTTCCCGGCTCGATTAACGCCACTTTCATTAGTTTGATCCCTAAGACAAGTGATGTGTCTTCTTTTGCAGGGTATAGGCCCATAGCCCTTTGTAATCTTTTTATAAGATTATCACTAAGATCTTATCTAATAGATTGCAGAGAGTTGTTGGGCACGTGGTTAGTGATTCCCAATCTGCCTTTATAAAGGGAAGGTCCATTGTGGATAATATCCTTGTCTGTCATGATGTGGTTAGAGGAATTGAGCAGAAAGGAACAAGCCCTACAGCTGTGTTGAAGATTGATCTCCATAAGGCTTATGACTCTCTCAGTAGAAAGTTTCTGTTTGACATTATGGAAAGAATGGGCTTCCCACAGAAGTTTATTGGTTGGGTGAAGGCTTGTGTTGGCTCCCCTTATTTCTCCATTTTGATTAATGGAAGCCCAGCTGGTTATTTCAAAGGGGGCAGGGGTATCAGGCAAGGGGATCCCATCTCTCCCTATCTCTTTACTATTGCTATGGAGGGGTTTTCAGCCTTGATGAGGAAGTTGGAAGTAGAGGGTAGGATTAGTCTTCTCCCCAAATGCAAGAGCTCCCACCCTTAGTTAGTAAAGTCGCGTATCATACGCGTATTATACGCGTTCCCATATTTTTAAACGTATAATACTCCCATCCCATCCCCGTATTTTCCCGTATTTTTATAAAAAAACGCGTTTTTTAAGCAAGCACGTATTATACTCGAATAATACACGTATTATACGTTTTTTTTATAAAAAAAAAATTATCCAAAAGATTAGAATTTAGGGAAACGATTTCACTTTCCCTTTCGTCCCTTTCGATTTGCGTTGAACATCCAACCGTAGCAGGCAAAAGTAGCCGCCCTCCATCTCCAATCATCCTCGCCATCTCCGTTCAACAAAGCGGAACTTAAGTCTTGTACTCTCCTCTTGTTTCTCCTGGTCTTTCAACTTGCTCATGTCATTTTCGGACAATCTACATTCATTTCTTGTAGATTATTGATATTTTGGTATGTTAAATGATAATCTTAGAGATGTTATATAGCATATTATATTATTGTGTTTATTTTAGTTAATAAAATCATGATATTATTTTGTTTATTAGGTGGTGAATGCATGTTATATAATGAATATATGTCCGTTTTTTTTAAAGTATTATTGCCGTCTATGCCGTATTATATCCGTATTAAACGCGTACCGTATTATTACCGTATGCATTTTATGAAGCCGGATTTTTGAAAAGTATTATTACCGTCTAATCCGTTTAACTGCCGTACGTATCCGTTCCCGTTCAATTGCCGTTCCCGAACTTACTAACTAAGCTCCCACCTCTCTCATCTTATTTTTGCGGATGATCTGATGATTTTTATGAAGGCCTGCCATGATTCTATTTCGTCCTGTCTGGGGGTCCTGGATGATTTTCATACCTTTTCTGGGTTGAAACTCAACAGGGCTAAGTCCTCTATTATTTTAGGGGGCCTTACCCATACGGCCAGACTGCAACTTTTGGAATTAATGAATTTTGTGGACACCAAGCTCCCTATCAGGTACCTTGGTGTTCCTCTTATCTCTTGTAAGCTGGGCTTTGCAGACTGCTCTTCTATCATGGATCGAGTGCGGAGCAGGCTTGATGGTTGGAAGGCCCGGTTTCTGTCGTTTGCAGGGCGTGTACAACTGTTGAGCTCCGTCCTTCAAGGCTGCTATATTTATTGGTCAGGGATCTTTGCTCTTCCAGGTGCTGTCAAGAAGAAGCTGGAGTCCATCTTCTCCAATTTTCTTTGGTCCGGCCCGTCTCTTGAACGAAAGGTACATTATATTTCTTGGGATAATATTTGTAAGCCTAAGACAGAAGGGGGCCTTGGCATAAGGAGAATTTCTGATATGAATACTGCTGGTATTCTTAAGCAAGTTTGGTGGATTGCCTCTAAGAAGGACAGTCTTTGGGTTAGGTGGGTTAATACCCGTTACCTAAAAAATTACTCTATTTGGACTGCTAAAGTCCCACAAAATTGTTCTTGGGTTTGGCAGAAAATTCTCAAGTATAGAGATTTGGTTGAGTCTCATATCCATCATATCATTGGGGATGGCCAATCTACTAGACTTTGGCTTGATAATTGGCATCCCACAGGAGTTTTGATTAAAAGATTTGGGGACCGTATTCGATATGATACTGGTTCTCATCGCCTTGCTTCGGTCTCGGATGTTATTAGGAATGGTAATTGGTATTCTCCCCCTCAGGGCTCTTTTGATTTGATTACTGTCTGGAGAGATCTCCCTACTATTCCCCTTGTTAATGGGGGGAAGGACCTTATTGTTTGGAAGAAAACCCCTAATGGCCTATTCAGTACCAAATCGGCCTGGGATCTGATAAGAAGGAGTGCTGCAAAGGTGGATTGGTTCAAACTTGTTTGGTTCTCTAGGTATCTTCCTAGACATTCTTGTACTACCTGGAGGTGTCTTAAGGGGGTTCTCCCAACCAAGGACCAACTTATCAAAAGAAACATCTTGGTTGGGCTGGATTGTGTTCTTTGTTGGGGGGGGGGGGATTGGAGAGTCACTCCCACCTATTCTTTGATTGTCCCTTTTCCAATTCTATTTGGAATAGGGTTAGCTCTCTTTGTTCTCCAAGTGGGAAGGGGCCTTCTACCCTAACTGATGTGGTTAATTGGCTCTCCTTTGTGGTGTGCACCAATGACAAGTTATATGTCATTCCTAAGCTGGTTTTTTGTGCTTCAATTTACCATATTTGGTGGGAAAGAAATCAGCGTCTCTTTAGCAATACTTCAAGGACCTTTGATAGAATTTTCCAAGATATAAAGTTCGATGTTGTCACTAAAGGTTCTTACCCCCCTGTTGTGGCTGCCAGTAACTCAAGGAATCAGTTCTTGGTTGAGAAGTGGGGGATTCAAGTTAATTGGACTGTTCCGGTTCCTAAAGCTTGTTCTTGGTTTACTCCTTCAGCCCATATGGTAGCACTCCATTGTTTTTTTTTTTTTTTTTTATAAGTAGTAGCACTCCATTGTGATGGGTCTTTGAGTGCGGACAGAGCTGCATATGGAGGAATTATTCGTCATGCCACTGGAGATCCTATTCTGGCCTATGTGGGTAAAGGGGTGGAGACTTCAGTGCTTAGCATGGAGTTATTAGCTATTCACAGAGGGGTGGCCTTGTGCTTGGAGAGGGATCTTCAAAGTGTTTCGATTAGATCTGATTCGAAGTTGGCAGTGGATATCATTACTGGTGCGGTCAGCTGCCCTTGGAGCGTGTATGTTTTGAAGTGCCAGATTAGCTCTCTCCTGACCAAGTTGACTCACCTTGAAGTGAGACATGTTTGGAGGGAACTGAACCAGCCGGCAGATTTTGTTGCCTCCATTGACAGTGGGGATGGGGAAACTATTATTTATCCCCCGGACTTTCCTGAAGACCAGATGAGGCTGATTCACAATGATACTGATAGGAAGACCTACTTTAGGATTCCGTGATTGGGGTGGGTCTTGCCTTTTCTTTGTTTTTTCAAGGGGTCTGTCCTCGGGGGGTGTAGGGCCTCTTCCTCTCCCTTAGGTCTGTCTAAGGGGTGGTGATTGGCTGCCTTCTTTTGTATTTTCTTTTTTCGTTCTATACACTCACATATTACCTATCAAAAAAAAAGATATCAATTCGCGAGTTACAACCCTCAACATCGCATCCACACGTCTAATAAGAGATAAGGACACTTTTTAGAAAATCCCAAACCCAAAAAAGTATAAAAATGCCCCCAAATAATTCCAGACGACCCACTCGGTCTGGTTCGGCCAGGAAATGTATATATGTCAAAATATGTATCGATCCGAAGGTCACGACACTCAACATCGTATCCACACATCTAAATAAGAGATAAGGAAACTTTTTAGAAAATCCCAAGCCCAAAAAAGTACACAAATGCCCCCAAATAACCCCAAACAACCCACCAAGTCTAGTTTAAACCAAAAATGAACATATGTCGAAATAGGTATCGATTCGAAGGTGACGACCCTCAACATCGCATCCACACGTCTAATAAGAGATAAGGACACTTTTTAGAAAATCCCAAGCCCAAAAAGTACAGAAATGCCCCCAAATAACCCCAAACCACCCACCCGGTCTGTTTAAAATCGAAAATGAACATATGTCGAAATAGGCATCGATTCGAAGGCCACGAACCTCAACATCGCGTCCACACGTCTAATAAGTGATATGGACACTGTTTTAAAAATCCCAAGCCCAAAAGAGTACAGAAATTCTCCCAAATAACCCCAAACAATCGACCAAATCTAGTTTAAATCGAATATAAACATATGTCGAAATAGGTATCGATTCGAAGGTCATGACCCTCAGCATCGCATCTACACGTCTAATAAGAGATAAGTACACTTTTTGGACAATCCCAAGCCCAAAAAAGTAAAGAAATGCCCCCAAATAACCCCAAACGACCCACTCAGTTTGGTTTAAACCAAAAATGAACATATGCCGATATAGTTACCGATACGAAGGTCACGACCCTCAACATCACATCCACACTTCTAATAAGAGATTAGGACACTTTTTAGAAAATCCCAAGACCAAAAAAGTACAGAAATGCACCCAAATAACCCCATAGGACCCACCCGGTCAGGTTTAAATCGGAAATGAACATATGTCGAAATAGGTATCGATTCGAAGGTCACAACCCTCAACATCACATCCACACTCCTAATAAGAGATAAGGACACTTTTTAGAAATTCCCAAGCCCAAAAAAGTACAAAAATGCCCCCAAACAACCCCAAACGACCCACCCGATCTAGTTTAAACCAAAAATAAACATATGCCGAAATAGGTATTGATTCGAAGACTACGACTCTCAACATCGCATCCACACATCTAATAAGAGATTAGGACACTCTTTGAAAAATCCCAACCCCAAAAAAGTATAGAAATGCCCCAAAATTAGCCCAAACGATCCACCCGTTCTGGTTTAAACTAAAAATGAACATATGCCAAAATAGGTATCGATTCAAAGGTCACGACCCTCAACTTCTCCTCCACACGTCTGATAAGAGATAAGGACACTTTTTCAAAAATTCCAAACCCAAAAAAGTACAGAAATTCCCCAAAATAATCCAAACGACCCTCAACATCGCATCCACACATCTAATAAGAGATAATAACACTTTTTAGAAAATCCCAAGACCAAAAAAGTACAGAAATGCACCCAAATAACCCCATAGGACCCACCCGGTCTGGTTTAAACCGAAAATGAACATATGTCGAAATAGGTATCGATTCGAAGGTCACGACCCTCAACATCGCATCTACACGTCTACTAAGAGATAAGGACACTTTTTAGAGAATCCCCATCCCAAAAAGTACAGAAATGCCCCCAAATAACCCCAAACGACCCACCCGATCTGTTTCAAACCGAAAATGAACATATGTCAAAATAGCCATCGATTCGAAGGCCACGAACCTCAACATCTCATCCACACGTCTAATAAGTGATATGGACACTTTTTAAAAAATCCCAACCCCAAAAGAGTACAAAAATTCCCCCAAATAACCTCAAACAACCCACCAAATCTGGTTTAAACCGAATATGAACATATGTCAAAATAGGTATCGATTCGAAGGTCATGACCCTCAACATAGCATCCACACGTCTAATAAGAGATAAGTACACTTTTTGGACAATCCTAAGCCCAAAAAAGTAAAGAAATGCCCCCAAATAACCCCAAACGACCCACTCGGTCTGGTTTAAACAAAAAATGAACATATGCCAATATAGTTAGCGATACGAAGGTCACGACCCTCAACATCGCATCCACACTTCTAATAAGAGATTAGGACACTTTTGAGAAAATCCCAAGACCAAAAAAGTACAGAAATGCACCCAAATAACCCCATAGGACCCACCCGGTCAGGGTTAAATCGAAAATGAACATATCTCGAAATAGGTATCGATTCGAAGGTCACGACCCTCAACATCGCATCCACACGTCTAATAAGAGTTAAGGACACTTTTCGAAAATCCCAAGCCCGAAAATTTAAGAAATGTCCCCAAATATCCCAAATGACCGACCCAGTCTGTTTCAAATCGAAAATGAACGTATGCCGAAATAGGTATCGATTCGAAGGTTACGACCCTCAACATTACATCCACACTCCTAATAAGAGATAAGGACACTTTTTAGAAAATCCCAAGCCCAAAAAGGTACAGAAATGCCCCCAAAAAACCACAAACGACCCACCTGGTCTTGTTTAAACAAAAAATGAACATATGCAGAAATAGGTATCGATTCGAAGGCCACGACCCTCAACATCGCATCTACACGTATAATAAGAGATAAGGGAACTTTTTAGAAAATCCCGAGCCAAAAAAGTACAGAAATGCCCCTAAATAACCCCAAACAAACTACCCGGTCTGGTTTAAACCGAAAATGAACATATGTCGAAATAGGCATCGATTCGAATGCCACGACCCTCAACATCGCATCCACACGTCTAATAAGAGATAAGAACACTTTTTAGAAAATCCCAAGCCCATAAAAGTACAGAAATGTCGCCAAATAACTCCAAAAGACCCACCCGATCTGTTTTAAACGAAAAATGAACGTATGTCGAAATAGGCATCGATTCGAAGGCCACGAACCTCAACATCGTATCCACACATCTAATAAGTGATAAGGACACTTTTTAGAAAATCCCAAGCCCAAAAAAGTACAGAAATGCCCCCAAATAACCCCAAACGACCTATCTGGTCTGTTTAAAACCGAAAATGAACATATGTCGAAATAGGCATCGATTCGAAGGCCACGAACCTCAACTTTGCATCCACATGTCTAATAAGTGATATGGACATTTTTTAGAAAATCCCAAGCCCAAAAAAGTACAGAAATGCCCCCAAATAACCCCAAACAACCCACCAAATTTGGTTTAAACTGAATATGAACAAATGTCAAAATAGGTATCGATTCGAAGGTCACGACCCTCAACATCGCATCTACACGTCTAATAAGAGATAAGGACACTTTTTAGAGAATCCCCATCCCAAAAAGTACAAAAATGGCCCCAAATAATCCCAAACGACGCACCCAGTCTGGTTTAAAACAACAATGAACATATGCCCAAATAGGTATCGATCCGAAGGTCACGACCCTCAACATCGCATCCACACGTCTAATAAGAGATAACGAAACTTTTTGAAAATCCCAAGCCCAAAAAAGTACAGAAATGCCCCCAAACAACCCCAAACAACTCACCCGGTCTGTTTTAAATAAAAAATGAACATATGTCGAAATAGGCATCGATTCGAAGGCCACGCACCTCAACATCGCATCCACACGTCTAATAAGTGATAAGGACACTTTTTAGAAAATCCCAAGCCCAAAAAAGTACAGAAATGCCCCCAAATAACCCCAAACAACCCACCAAATCTGGTTTAAACCGAAAATGAACATATGTCGAAATAGGTATCGATTCGAAGGTTATGACCCTCAACATCGCATCCACACTTCTAACAAGAGATAAGTACACTTTTCGGAAAATCCCAAGCCCAAAAAAGTATAGAAATGCCCTCAAATAACCCCAAACAACCCACCAAATCTGGTTTAAACCGAAAATGAACATATGCCGAAATAGGTACCGATACGAAGGTCACAACCCTCAACATCGCATCCACACGTCTAATAAGAGATTAGGACACTTTTTAGAAAATCCCAAGCCCAAAAAGGTACAGAAATGCCCCCAAAAAACCCCAAACGACCCACCCGGTCTGGTTTAAACCGAAAATGAAGATATGTCGAAATTGGTATCGATTCAAAGGCCACGACCCTCAACATCGCATCTACACGTATAATAAGAGATAAGGGAACTTTTTAGAAAATCCCGAGCCAAAAAAGTACAGAAATGCCCCTAAATAACCCCAAACAAACCACCCGGTCTAGTTTAAACCGAAAATGAACATATGTCAAAATAGGCATCGATTCGAATGCCACGAGCCTCAACATCGCATCCACACGTCTAATAAGAGATAAGAACACTTTTTAGAAAATCCCAAGCCCATAAAAGTACAGAAATGTCATCAAATAACCCCAAATGACCCACCCGGTCTAGTTTAAACAAAAAATGAACATGTGTCAAAACGATTCGAAGGTCACGACCCTCAACATCGCATCCACATGACTAATTCGAGATAAGGATACTTTTTAGAAAATCCCAAACCCAAAAAAGTATAGAAATGCCCTCAAATAACCCCAAACGACCCACCTGGTCTGGTTTAAACAAAAAATGAACATATGTCAACAAAGATATCAATTCGCAAGTTACAACCCTCAACATCGCATCCACACGTCTAATAAGAGATAATGAAACTTTTTGAAAATCCCAAGCCCAAAAAAGTATAGAAATGCCCCCAACAACCCCAAACGACTCACCCGGTCTGTTTTAAATAAAAAATGAACATATGTCGAAATAGGCATCGATTCGAAGGCCACGCACCTCAACATCGCATCCACACGTCTAATAAGTGATAAGGACACTTTTTAGAAAATCCCAAGCCCAAAAAAGTACAGAAATGCCCCCAAATAACCCCAAACAACCCACCAAATCTGGTTTAAACCGAAAATGAACATATGTCGAAAGAGGTATCGATTCGAAGGTCATGACCCTCAACATTGCATCCACACTTCTAACAAGAGATAAGTACACTTTTCGGAAAATCCCAAGCCCAAAAAAGTATAGAAATGCCCTCAAATAACCCCAAACAACCCACAAAATCTGGTTTAAACCGAAAATGAACATATGCCGAAATAGGTACCGATACGAAGGTCACAACCCTCAACATCGCATCCACAAGTCTAATAAGAGATTAGGACACTTTTTAGAAAATCCCAAGCCCAAAAAGGTACAGAAATGCCCCCAAAAAACCCCAAACGACCCACCCGGTCTGGTTTAAACCGAAAATGAAGATATGTCGAAATTGGTATCGATTCGAAGGCCACGACCCTCAACATCGCATCTACAAGTATAATAAGAGATAAGGGAACTTTTTAGAAAATCCCGAGCCAAAAAAGTACAGAAATGCCCCTAAATAACCCCAAACAAACCACCCGGTCTAGTTTAAACCGAAAATGAACATATGTCGAAATAGGCATCGATTCGAATGCCACGAGCCTCAACATCGCATCCACACGTCTAATAAGAGATAAGAACACTTTTTAGAAAATCCCAAGCCCATAAAAGTACAGAAATGTCGTCAAATAACCCCAAATGACCCACCCGGTCTAGTTTAAACAAAAAATGAACATGTGTCAAAACGATTCGAAGGTCACGACCCTCAACATCGCATCCACATGACTAATTCGAGATAAGGATACTTTTTAGAAAATCCCAAACCCAAAAAAGTACAGAAATGCCCTCAAATAACCCCAAACGACCCACCTGGTCTGGTTTAAACAAAAAATGAACATATGTCAACAAAGATATCAATTCGCAAGTTACAACCCTCAACATCGCATCCACACGTCTAATAAGAGATAACGAAACTTTTTGAAAATCCCAAGCCCAAAAAAGTATAGAAATGCCCCCAACAACCCCAAACGACTCACCCGGTCTGTTTTAAATAAAAAATGAACATATGTCGAAATAGGCATCGATTCGAAGGCCACGCACCTCAACATCGCATCCACACGTCTAATAAGTGATAAGGACACTTTTTAGAAAATCCCAAGCCCAAAAAAGTACAGAAATGCCCCCAAATAACCCCAAACAACCCACCAAATCTAGTTTAAACCGAAAATGAACATATGTCGAAATAGGTATCGATTCGAAGGTCATGACCCTCAACATCGCATCCACACTTCTAACAAGAGATAAGTACACTTTTCGGAAAACCCCAAGCCCAAAAAAGTATAGAAATGCCCTCAAATAACCCCAAACAACCCACCAAATTTGGTTTAAACCGAAAATGAACATATGCCGAAATAGGTACCGATACGAAGGTCACAACCCTCAACATCGCATCCACACGTCTAATAAGATATTAGGACACTTTTTAGAAAATCCCAAGCCCAAAAAGGTACAGAAATGCCCCCAAAAAACCCCAAACGACCCACCCGGTCTGGTTTAAACTGAAAATGAAGATATGTCGAAATTGGTATCGATTCGAAGGCCACGACCCTCAACATCGGATCTACAAGTATAATAAGAGATAAGGGAACTTTTTAGAAAATCCCGAGCCAAAAAAGTACAGAAATGCACCTAAATAACCCCAAACAAACCACCCGGTCTAGTTTAAACCGAAAATGAACATATGCCGAAATAGGCATCGATTCGAATGCCACGAGCCTCAACATCGCATCCACACGTCTAATAAGAGATAAGAACACTTTTTAGAAAATCCCAAGCCCATAAAAGTACAGAAATGTTGCTTAGGGCCTGTCCTATCTTGCTTAGGGTCCTTTTCCCCGTTTTTGGGTTCTTAAAGGATGCCTTTCTTTGTACATTTTTCTTTTCTTAGTAATACAAATCTTACTTATAAAAAAAAAAAAAAAACCCCAAATGACCCACCCGGTCTAGTTTAAACAAAAAATGAACATGTGTCAAAACGATTCGAAGGTCACGACCCTCAACATCGCATCCACATGACTAATTCGAGATAAGGATACTTTTTAGAAAATCCCAAACCCAAAAAAGTACAGAAATGCCCCCAAATAACCCCAAACGACCCACCTGGTCTGGTTTAAACAAAAAATGAACATATGTCAACAAAGATATCAATTCGCAAGTTACAACCCTCAACATCGCATCCACACGTCTAATAAGAGATAAGGACACTTTTTAGAAAATCCCAAACCCAAAAATATGGTTTAAACCGAAAATGAACATATGTTGAAATAAGTATCGATTCAAAGGTCACGACCCTCAACATCTCATCCACACGTCTAAAAAGAGATAAGGAAACTTTTTAAAAAATACCAAACCCAAAAAATTACAAAAATGCCCCAAAATAACCCAAAACGACCCACCTAGTCTGGTTAAATCGAAAATGAAGAAATGTGGAAATAGGTATTGATTCGAAGGCCATGACCCTCAACATCGCATCCACACGTCTGATAAGAGATAAAGACACTTTTTAGAAAATCCCAAGCCCAAAAAGTACAGAAATGCCCCTAAATAACCCCAAACGACCCACCCGGTCTGGTTTAAACCAAAAATGAACATATGTCATATGAGGATGCGATGTTGAGCGTCGTGTCCTTCGAATCGATACCTATTTCGTCATATGTTCATTTTCGAATTAAACCAGACCGGGTGGGCCGTTTGGGGTTATTTTGTGGCATTTCTGTACTTTTTTGGGTTTGGGATTCTATAAAAAGTGTCCTTATCTTTTATTAGAGGTGTGGATGCGATGTTGAGGGTTGTGACCTGCGAATCGATACCTATTTCGACATATGTTCATCTTTGGTTTAAACCAGACCAGGTGTGTCATTTCGGGTTATTTGGGGGCATTTATGTACTTTTTTGGGTTTGGGATTTTCTAAAAAGTGTCCTTATCTCTTATTAGGGGTGTGGATGCGATGTTGACGGTCATCACCGTCGAATCGATACCTTTCGAAATATGTTCCATTTTCGTTAAACCAGATTGGTTGGGTCGTTTGGGGTTATGTGGGGCCATTTCTGTAAATATTTGGGCTTGAGATTTTCTAAAAAGTGTCCTCAACTCATATTAGATGTGTGGATACGATGTTGAGCGTTCTGACCTTCGAATCGATACCTATTTCGTCATATGTTCATTTTCAAATTAAACCAGACCGGGTGGGTCGTTTGGGGTTATTTTTGTATTTTTTGGGTTTGGGATTCTCTAAAAAGTGTCCTTATCTTTTATTAGACGTGTGGATGCAATGTTGATGGTCGTGACCTTCGAATCGATACCTATTTCGACATATGTTCATTTTCGGTTTAAACCAGATCGGGTGGGTCGTTTGGGGTTATTTGGGGGCATTTCTATACTTTTCTGGGCTAGGAATTTTCTGAAAAGTATCCTTATCTCTAATTAGACATGTTGATGTGATGTTGAGGGTCATGACCTTCGAATCGATACCTATTTTGACATATGTTCATTTTTTATTTAAACCAGACCGGGTGGGTTGTTTGGGGTTATTTGGCAGCGTTTCTGTACTTTTTTGGGTATGGTATTTTCTAAAAATTGTCCTAATCTCTTATTAGACGTGTGAATGCGATGTTGAGGGTCGTGACCTTCGAATCGATACCTATTTCTGTGTATGTTCATTTTCGGATTAAACCAGACTGGGTGGGTCGTTTGGGGTTATTTCGAGGAATTTTTGTACTTTTTTGGGTTTGGGATTCTCTAAAAAGTGTCCTTATCTTTCATTAGACGTGTGGATGCGATGTTGAGGGTCGTGACCCTCGAATTGATACCTATTTCAACATATGTTCATTTTCGGTTTAAGCCAAATCGGGTGGGTCGTTTGGGGTTACTTGGGGGCATTTCTGTACTTTTTTGGGTTTGGTATTATTTACAACGTGTCCTTATCTCATATTAGATATGTGGATGCGATGTTGAGGGTCGCTACCTTCAAATCGATAAGTATTTCGACATATGTTCATTTTTTGTCCGAACCAGACCGGGTGGGTCGTTAGGAGTTATTTGGGGGCATTTCTGTACTTTTTTGGGTTTGGTATTTTCTAAAAAGTGTCCTTATCTCTAATTAGATGTGTGGATGTGATGTTGAGTGTTGTGACCAGTGAATCGATACCTATTTCGACATATGTTCATTTTCGGTTTAAACCAGACCAGGTGGGTCGTTGGGGGTTATTTGGGGGTATTTCTGTACTTTTTTTGGGTTTAGGATTTTCAAAAAAGTGTCCTTTTCTCCTATTAGATATGTGGATGCGATGTTGAGGGTCGTGACCTTCAAATTGATACCTATTACGGCATATGTTCATTTTCGGTTTAAACCAGACCGGGTGGGTTGTTTGGGGGCATTTCAGTACTTTTATAAGTTTGGTATTTTATAAAAATTGTTCTTATCTCTTATTTGATGTGTGGATGCAATGTTGAGGGTCGTGACCTTCGAATCTATACCTATTTGGACATATGTTCATTTTTTGTTTAAAACAGACCGGGTGGGTCGTTTGGGGTAAATTGGGGTCATTTCTCTAGTTTTTTGGGCTTGGGATTTTCTAAACGGTGTCCTTATCTCTTATTAGATGTGTGGATGAGATGTTGAGGGTCGTGACGTTCGAATCGATACCTATTTCAACATATGTTCATTTTCTGTTTAAACCAGACCGGGTGGGTCGTTTGGGGTTATTTGGGGGCATTTCTATACTTTTTTGGGTTTGGTATTTGCTCAAAAGTGTTCTTATCTCTTATTAGACGTGTGGATACGATGCTGAGGGTCGTGAACTTCGAATCGATAACTTTTTTTTTTTGATAAGTAAGTGTGTATGTATAAATAAAAAGAAAGGAAACAGAGGAAGGCAGCCCTCACCCTCCCCCCTTAGACAGACCTAAGAGGGGGAAGGGAGCCCCTAAACAACCCAAGGGCAGGCCGTTGGTGGAACAGCCTAGGAAATAGGCTTAGAACTCAGTGGGGTAAGTTCCTTTCAGAAACTTTACAATCAAAATCACCCTTAACCAACTCCACCAATTTCTGCAGGAAATCGGGTGGATAAAGAATAGCTTCACGATCCCCAGTATCCATGGTTGCAATAAAATCTGCTGGCTGGTTGAGCTCTCTCCATACATGCTTGATCTCCTTGCGCTGTAATTGCTCAAAAGCAAAAGAATACGATCTTTCAAGGTTTGCATATTCCAAGGGCAGCTCGCACCCCCATTAAGAATATCTACTACCAATTTGGAATCAGATCTGATGGAAACCCGAAGGAGGTTCTTTTGAATACAGAAATCTACCCCCTTTAAAATTGCAAACAGCTCCATGCCAAGGACCAAATTGTCATCTCCCATGCCCGCATAATCCATGGTAGCAATACCTGCATCATCACGAATGATCCCACCATAGGAAGCTCTATCATCCGTTAGGGACCCATCACAGTGAAGGACTGCCATTTGAGTAGGGGGTCTAAATCAAGCACAGGTTTTTTGAGTAATCACCTTCCAATCCACCCTAATCCCCCAAGTATTAGCCAAGAAAATATTCCTCGGGTTTTGAATAGCAGAAATGGGAAGGGTAGCGCACTTAATGGCCACTATGATCTGATCATGGGACCTGATCTTGTTCTCAAAAAGCCTGCAGTTTCTTTCCCACCAAATGTAATGTACCGTAGCACGAAATGCCAACTTGGGAACCACATCCATCTTATCATTTGTACAGCCCACACTTGAAAGCCAAGAAAGCACATTCTGTAAAGTAGTAGGGGCTGCCCCCACTGGAGAACAAAAAGAACTAATTCTTCCCCAAATGCTGGACGAGAAAGGGCAATCAAAGAAAAGGTGATCATGACTTTCAGTACCAGCCCAACATAAAATACAATTCGGTCCTACCTGAATATTCCTTTTAATAAGCTGATCTTTGGTGGGAAGAGCTTCCATAAGGCATCTCCAAGTAGTGCAAGAGTGCTTAGGGAAGTTTTGAGCAAACCAAACAAACTTATGCCAGCCTACTTTAGGAGAGGGCCTTAACAATGTCCCAAGCTGATCTAGTGGTAAAAAGACCACTAGGGGTCTTTTTCCAAACAATAATGTCATCCGAGCGTCTCAAAATAGGAACATGATTCAACTCGCCCCAAACAGCAATAAGGTCAAAGGACCCATAAGAAATAGGATGCCAAGTCCCCTGTCTAATAATGTCTGACACCAAGGCCATACGCTGCGAGCCCGCATCATATCTGATACGGTCCCCAAAATGTTTAATTAGAACCCCTTGGGGGTGCCACTTATCAATCCAAAGCCTAGTAAGGTGACTAGACCCGATAAGGTGATGAACATGGGGTTCCATCAAATCTCTATACTTGAGGACTTTGCACCAAACCCACGAGCAATTTTGGGGGATTTTTACCGTCCAAATGGAATCCTTCTTTAGATAATGGGCATACACCCATCTTACCCATAAGCTGTCTTTTTTGGAGGCAATCCGCCAAATCTGCTTTATAGGATACCCGCAATATTCATATCTGAAATTCTACGGACACCTAAACCTCCCTCATCCTTACGCTTACACACTCTATCCCAAGAGACATAATGTACCTTTCTTTCCAGGGAAGGGCCCGTCCAAAGAAAATTTGCGAACATGGATTCCAACTTCTGCTTTACACCACCTGGCAAGGAAAAAATCCCTGACTAATAAGTATAGCATCCCTGTAGTACAGATCTGAGGAGCTGCAATCTGCCTGCAAAAGAAAGGAATCGAGCTTTCCAGCTTTCAAGCCTTCACCTCATGAGATCCAAGATAGCCGAGCAATCTGCCATAGAAAGTTTCCGACGTACAAGTGAAACACCAAGGTACCGAATGGACAGCTTAGTGTCCACAAAATTCGTCAAATCCAAAAGTTGCAGCCTGGCTGTTTGAGTAAGGCCCCCTAAAATAATAGAGGACTTAGCTCTATTGAGTTTCAACCCAGAGTAGGTATGAAAATCAGACAAAGCCCCCAAACAAGCCGAAATAGAGTCCGAGGCAGCCTTCACAAAAATCATCAAATCGTCAGCAAAAATAAGATGTGAAAGATGAGAGCTTTTACATCTAGGCAGCAGTGTAATTTGCCCTTCCACCTCCAACTTCTGCATCAGAGCTGAGAAGCCTTCCATAGTTATAGTGAACAAATAAGGAGAAAGGGGATCCCCCTGCCGAATTCCCCTCTTCCCCTTGAAGTAACCTGTAGGACTCCCATTGAGAAGAATTGAGAAACATGGTGTATCAACACACGCTTTCACCCACCGAAGAAACTTGCTAGGAAAGCCCATCCGCTCCATGATCTCAAACAGGAACTTCCTACTAAGAGAATCATAAGCTTTATGTAAATCAATCTTCAACACTGCTGTAGGCGAGGTCCCTTTCTGCTCAATACCCCTAACAATATCATGGCAAACTAGGATATTATCCACAATAGACCGGCCTTTAATAAAAGCAGATTGATTGTCACTAACTACCTTCCCCACCACTCCTTGCAGCCTATTAGACAAAATTTTTGTAATGATTTTGTATAATAGGATACAAAGAGCAATCGGACGATACCCCGCAAATGAACAAGTGACATCAGTCTTGGGAATAACGCTAATAAACGTAGCATGGATAGAACTCGGCATAAAAGAGTTGACAAAGAACCATTTAACAGCCAGAGTAAGATCCTCACCCACAATCTCCCAAGCATGCTTGAAGAAGGCTGCCCCAAACCCATCCGGTCCTGGAGCCTTAGAATTCTTCAAGGCAAAAACCACCTCTCTAATCTCCTTATTAGACGCTGGCCCAATAAGGCTGCGCTGCTGCTCTTGATCAAGGCCATGCCTCAAAGGGACTGAACCAGGAAAATAACCACCATCCTCAGCCTCCGCACCAAACAAGTTCATATAGAAAGCCACCGCCTCCTGTTTAGTCTGATTCGGCTCCTTGATGATCTCATTTTCAGCATTATGCACCTCCAAAATGTGGTTTCTATTCTGCCTACTAACCATGGATTTATGAAAAAATCCATTATTACCATCCCCTAGCTGAATATTTTTGACTCTTGACTTCTCTTTAAGGAACTTTTCTTCAATGACAAAGGCCTCCCATAATTTCTTCTCGGCTTCAGTTTCTAGTAGGACCAGACTAGGGTCATTTGGCTGGGCAGCAAGGTTGAGCTGAATCTGAGCTAGGCCCGAAGAAACATCCTTCACTATCTGAAAAACATCCCCAACACTGCTCTTATTCCATTTCTTAAGCTCTGCCTTCACATTTTTAAGACGGGCAGCAAACCTAAGAATGGGATTGAGTTTCAAATTAACCGGGCAGTCCCATCCTTTAGCAGCTACATCATCAAACCCCTCTCTACCAATCCAGGCTTCAAAGAACCGAAAGGGTTTAGGGCCGAAGTTAACCTTATCAAAAATAGACACCACAGCAGGGGAATGATCCGAAAGACCAGGGGGAAGAAAAGTAGTTTCTGAAGATCTTAGCATATCCAACCAATTCAAATTAACCATAACCCTATCCAGCTTGCAGCAAACCCGCGTGCTACCCCCCTGTCTGTTATTCCAAGTATACTGCTCACCCTTCCATTTTAAATCAATAAGGCTTGTGTTAAAGATAAAGGAGTTAAATTCATCAACAGCCTCTTGACGGACAAGGTCTCCTCCCAATTTTTCACTTTGCTGCCAGACAATATTAAAGTCTCCCATAGTAACCCAAGGACTAGAAATATTGGGAACAAAAGTATTAATATCCCTCCAAAGCTCCCTCATTTCCTCCACCGAATTAGAAGCATAAACAGCTGTGCACAAAAAAGAAACAGAAGACCCCAAAGTATTAACCTTCATATGGATGAATTGGTTAGAACTTCCTATCTCCTCCACCTGAAAAACAATAACATCCCAACCCACCCAAATTCGAGCTGTAGAACCATCTTCACCATTATGAAAATATCTCCAATTAGAAATAAAAGGGTCAAAAACTGCGGCACAATTCTCCATTTTCACCTTCGTCTCAATAAGCACAGCCAACTTCGCATTATTCTCCATAATAACTGTCCTAATTGCACGCATCTTCGTAGGGGCATTCATACCCCTAACGTTCCAAGAAATACAATTGATTTAAACTGGGATGACAAGTCAGCCCCACCCTTACTAAGTCCTTCCACTCTAGCACCCCTCCCTTCTTTCTCAAGAATACGCTGGGGGAGAAACCTTGTCCTTCTACCACTGGGCCGGCCCACAAGAGAAGAATTCAAAACACTAGAATAGCCCATACCTTTCTCAGTTCCTTGACTAGCCCGGTTCTCTGCTGCCTGCTTCTTTAGCCTCTCAAAAATAGCTGACACCTTGCTGGCCTGGCTAGAACTCCTTCCTTTCAAAGTAATCTGCTCCGCTCCACTTCCTCCTAAATTAGCCTCCCTCACAATCGCAACTGTATCAGAGATAATATCTAAAGGATTTTCCAAATATAACTCCCCCATTAAAAAGGCACCAGCCATCCCTTCACGTGATTCACCTTCCAAAATAGGTACACTAGGATCCAAAAAGGGAATGTTCAAATTTGAATCCATGTCCAGCCCATCAGAATTTAAAATCTCCCCTTCCTTATTGACATTTCCATTAAAACTTGCTTGCTTCAATTAGCTCACAGCTAGAAATGGAACTAGCATTATCCCTTCCTACCAAAGATTAGGAATGATAGCTAATGGTTGAGGAGTGGATTCCTCAATCTCTTTATCTACATCCTCCAACAGGTCATTTCCTAGAAGAATAGCGCAAGAATCAGGATCTAGCATCAAATCATCCGGGTCATAATGAATCTCCTCCGTCAGACTTTCCAACGCTGCAAAAGCATTCGATACCTATTTCGACATATGTTCATTTTCGGTTTAAACAAGACCGTGTGGGTCGTTTTGGGTTATTTGGCGGCATTTCTTTATTTTTTTGGGCATGGTATTTTCCAAAAAGTGTCCTTATCTCTTATTAGAGGTGTGGATGCGATGTTGAAGGTCGTGACCTTCGAATCGATACCTATTTCGTCATATGTTCATTTTCGGTTTAAACCAGACTATGTGGGTCGTTTGTGGTTATTTGGGGGGCATTTTGGTACTTTTATTAGTTCGATATTTTCTAAAAAGTGTCCTTATCTCTTATTAGACGTGTGGATACGATGTTGACGGTCATGACCTTCGAATCGATACCTATTTTGGCATATGTTCATTTTAGGTTTAAACCAGACCGGGTGGGTCGTTTGGGGTTATTTGGGGGCATTTCTGTACTTTTTTGGACATGGGAGTTTCTAAAAAGTGTCCTTATCTATTATTAGACGTGTGGATACGATGTTGAGGGTTGTGACCTTCGAATCGATACCTATTTCGACACATGTTCATTTTCAGTTTAAACCAAACCAGGTGGGTTGTTTGGGGTTATTTGGGGGCATTTCTGTACTTTTTTGGGTTTGGGATTCTCTAAAAAGTGTCCTTATCTTTTTATTAGACATGTGGATGCGAAGTTGAGGGTCGTGACCGTCGAATCGATACCTATTTTGACATATGTTCATTTTTGGTTTAAAACAGACCAGGTGGGTCGTTTGGGGTTATTTGGGGGCATTTTTGTACTTTTTTGGGCTTGGGATTTGCTAAAAAGTGTCCTTACCTCTTATTAGACGTGTGGATGCAATGTTGAGGGTCGTGACCTTCGAATCGTAACCTATTTCGGCGTATGTTCATTATTGGTTTAAACCAGATCGGGTGGGCCGTTTGGGGTTATTTGGGGCCATTTCTATATATTTTTGAATTTAGGATTCCCTAAAAAGTGTCTTTATCTTTTATTAGACCTGTGGATGCGATGTTGAGGGTCGTGACCTTTGAATCGATGCCTATTTCGACATATGTTCATTTCGATTTAAACCAAACCGGGTGGGTCGTTTAGGGTTATTTGGGGGCATTTCTGTAATTTTTGGTTCTTGGGATTTTCTAAAAAGTGTCCTTATCTCTTATTGGACGTGTGGATATGATGTTGAGGGTCGTGACCTTTGAATCGATACCTATTTCGTCATATGTTCATTTTTTATTTAAACCAAACCGGGTGGGTCGTTTGGGGTTATTTGAGGGCATTTCTGCACTTTTTTGGGTTTGGAATTCTCTAAAAATTGTCCTTATCTTTTATTAGACGTGTGGATGCGATGTTGAGGGTCGTGACCGTCGAATCGATACCTATTTCGACATATGTTCATTTTCGGTTTAAAACAGACCGGGTGGGTCGTTTGGGGTTATTTGGGGGCATTTTTATACTTTTTTGGGCTTGGGATTTGCTAAAAAGTGTCCTTACCTCTTATTAGGCGTGTGGATGCGATGTTGACAATCGTGACCTTTGTATCAATACCTATTTCAGAGTATGTTTATTTTTGGTTTTAACCTAACCGGGTGGGTCGTTTGGGGTTATTTGGGGGCATTTCTGTACTTTTTTGGGTTTGATATTTTCTTGAAAGTGACCTTATCTCTTATTTAATGTGTGGATGCGATGTTGATGGTCGTGACCATCGAATCGATACCTATTTCGTCATATGTTTATTTTTGGTTTAAACCAGACCGGGTGGGTTGTTTGGGGTAATTTGGGGGCATTTCTGTACTTTTTTGGGCTTGGATTATCTAAAAAGTGTTCCTTTATCTTATTAGACGTGTGGATGCGATGTTGAGGGTCGTAACCTTCGAATCGATACCTATGTCATCCTATGTTCATTTTTTGTGTAAAACAGACCGGGTGGGTCGTTTGGGGTTATTTAGGGGTATTTTTGTACTTTTTTGGGCTTGGGATTTGCTAAAAAGTGTCCTTACCTCTTATTAGACGTGTGGATGCGATGTTGAGGGTCATGACCTTTGAATTGTAACCTATTTCGGCGTATGTTCATTGTCGGTTTAAACTAGACCGGGTGGGCCATTTTGGTTATTTGGGCCATTTCTGTACATTTTTGGGTTTAGGATTCCCTAAATAGTGTATTTATCTTTTATTAGACCTATGGATGCGATGTTGAGGATCGTGACCTTCGAATCGATGCCTATTTTGACATATGTTCATTTTCAGTTTAAACCAGACCGGGTGGGTCGTTTAGGGTTATTTGGGGGCATTTCTGTATTTTTTTGTGTTTGGGATTTTCTAAAAAGTGTCCTTATCTCTTATTATACGTGTGGATATGATGTTGAGGGTCGTGACCTTCGAATCGATACCTGTTTCGTCATATGTTCATTTTCGGTTTAAACAAAACCAGGTGGGTCGTTTGGGGTTATTTGAGGGCATTTCTATACTTTTTTGGGTTTGGAATTCCCTAAAAATTGGTATTACCTTTTATTAGACATGTGGATGCGATGTTGAGGGTCGTGACCGTCGAATCGACACCTATTTCGACATATGTTCATTTTCGGTTTAAAACAGACCGCATGAGTCGTTTGGGGTTATTTGGGGGCATTTTTGTACCTTTTTGGGCTTGGAATTTGCTATAAAGTGTCCTTACCTCTTATTAGGCGTGTGGATGCGATGTTGACAGTCATGACCTTTGTATTGATACCTATTTTGGCGTATGTTCATTTTTGGTTTTAACCAGACCGGGTGGGTCGTTTGGGGTTATTTGGGGGCATTTCTGTACTTTTTGGGTTATGGTATTTTCTTAAAAGTGTCCTTATCTCTTATTTGACGTGTGGATGCGATGTTGAGGGTCGGGACCATCGAATCGATACCTATTTCGTCATATGTTTATTTTTTATTTAAACTAGACCGGGTGGGTTGTTTGGGGTTATTTGGGGGCATTTTGGTACTTTTATTGGTTTGATATTTTCTAAAAAGTGTCCTTATCTCTTATTAGACGTGTGGATACGATGTTGATGGTCATGACCTTTGAATCGATACCTATTTTGGCATATGTTCATTTTAGGTTTAAACTAGATCGGGTGGGTCGTTTTGGGTTATTTGGGGGCATTTCTGTACTTTTTTGGACATGGGAGTTTCTAAAAAGTGTCCTTATCTATTATTAGACGTGTGGATACGATGTTGAGGGTTGTGACCTTCGAATCGATACCTATTTCGACACATGTTCATTTTCGGTTTAAACCAGACCAGGTGGGTCGTTTGGGGTTATTTGGGGGCATTTCTATACTTTTTTGGGTTTGGGATTCTCTAAAAAGTGTCCTTATCTTTTATTAGACATGTGGATGTGAAGTTGAGGGTCGTGACCTTCGAATCGATACCTATTTTTACATATGTTCATTTTTGGTTTAAAATAGACCAGGTGGGTCGTTTAGGGTTATTTGAGGCATTTTTGTACTTTTTTAGGCTTGGTATTTGCTAAAAAGTTTCCTTACCTCTTATTAGACGTGTGGATGCGATGTTGAGGGTCGTGACCTTTGAATCGTAACCTATTTCGGCGTATGTTCATTATTGGTTTAAACCAGATCGGGTGGGCCATTTGGGGTTATTTGGGGCCATTTCTGTACATTTTTGGGTTTAGGATTCCCTAAAAAGTATCTTTATCTTTTATTAGACCTGTGGATGCGATGTTGAGGGTCGTGACCGTCGAATCGATGCCTATTTCGACATATGTTCATTTTGATTTAAACCAGACCAGGTGGGTCGTTTAGGGTTATTTTGGGGCATTTCTGTACTTTTTTATGCTTGGGATTTTCTAAAAAGTGTCCTTATCTCTTATTGGACGTGTGGATATGATGTTGAGGGTCGTGACCTTCGAATCGATACCTATTTTGACATATGTTCATTTTCAATTTAAACCAAACCGGGTGGGTCGTTTGGGGTTATTTGAGGGCATTTCTGTACTTTTTTGGATTTGGAATTTTCTAAAAATTGTCCTTATCTTTTATTAGACGTGTGGATGCGATGTTGAGGGTCGTGACCATCGAATCGATGCCTATTTTGACATATGTTCATTTTCGGTTTAAAACAGACCGGATGGGTCGTTTGGGGTTATTTGGGGGCATTTTTGTACTTTTTTGGGCTTGGGATTTGCTAAAAAGTGTCCTTATCTCTTATTAGGCGTGTGGATGCGATGTTGATAGTCTTGACCTTTGTATCGATACCTATTTTGGAGTATGTTCATTTTCGATTTTAACCTAACCGGGTGGGTCGTTTGGGGTTATTTGGGTTTGGTATTTTCTTGAAAGTGTCCTTCTCTCTTATTTCACGTGTGGATGCGATGTTGAGGGTCGTGACCATCGAATCGATACCTATTTCGTCATATGTTTATTTTTGGTTTAAACCAGACGGGGTTTGTTGTTTGGGGTTATTTGGGGGCATTTCTGTACTTTTTGGGGGTTGGGATTGTCTAAAAAGTGTTCTTTTATCTTATTAGACGTGTGGATGCGATGTTGAGGGTCGTAACCTTCGAATCGATATCTATGTCGTCCTATGTTCATTTTTGGTGTAAAACAGACCGGGTGGGTCGTTTGGGGTTATTTAGGGGCATTTTTGTACTTTTTTGGGCCTGGGAATTGCTAAAAAGTGTCCTTACCTCTTATTAGACGTGTGGATACGATGTTGACAGTCATGACCTTTGTATTGATACCTATTTTGGCGTATGTTCATTTTTGGTTTTAGCCAGACCGGGTGGGTCGTTTGGGGTTATTTGGGGGCATTTCTGTACTTTTTGGGTTATGGTATTTTCTTAAAAGTGTCCTTATCTCTTATTTGACGTGTGGATGCGATGTTGAGGGTCGGGACCATCGAATCGATACCTATTTCGTCATATGTTTATTTTTTATTTAAACTAGACCGGGTGGGTTGTTTGGGGTTATTTGGGGGCATTTTGGTACTTTTATTGGTTTGATATTTTCTAAAAAGTGTCCTTATCTCTTATTAGACGTGTGGATACGATGTTGATGGTCATGACCTTTGAATCGATACCTATTTTGGCATATGTTCATTTTAGGTTTAAACTAGATCGGGTGGGTCGTTTTGGGTTATTTGGTGGCATTTCTGTACTTTTTTGGACATGGGAGTTTCTAAAAAGTGTCCTTATCTATTATTAGACGTGTGGATACGATGTTGAGGGTTGTGACCTTCGAATCGATACCTATTTCGACACATGTTCATTTTCGGTTTAAACCAGACCAGGTGGGTCGTTTGGGGTTATTTGGGGGCATTTCTATACTTTTTTGGGTTTGGGATTCTCTAAAGAGTGTCCTTATCTTTTATTAGACATGTGGCTGCGAAGTTGAGGGTCGTGACCTTCGAATCGATACCTATTTTTACATATGTTCATTTTTGGTTTAAAACAGACCAGGTGGGTCGTTTGGGGTTATTTGAGGCATTTTTGTACTTTTTTAGGCTTGGTATTTGCTAAAAAGTTTCCTTACCTCTTATTAGACGTGTGGATGCGATGTTGAGGGTCGTGACCTTTGAATCGTAACCTATTTCGGCGTATGTTCATTATTGGTTTAAACCAGATCGGGTGGGCCATTTGGGGTTATTTGGGGCCATTTCTGTACATTTTTGGGTTTAGGATTCCCTAAAAAGTATCTTTATCTTTTATTAGACCTGTGGATGCGATGTTGAGGGTCGTGATCGTCGAATCGATGCCTATTTCGACATATGTTCATTTTGATTTAAACCAGACCGGGTGGGTCGTTTAGGGTTATTTTGGGGCATTTCTGTACTTTTTTATGCTTGGGATTTTCTAAAAAGTGTCCTTATCTCTTATTGGACGTGTGGATATGATGTTGAGGGTCGTGACCTTCGAATCGATACCTATTTTGACATATGTTCATTTTCAATTTAAACCAAACCGGGTGGGTCGTTTGGGGTTATTTGAGGGCATTTCTGTACTTTTTTGGATTTGGAATTTTCTAAAAATTGTCCTTATCTTTTATTAGACGTGTGGATGCGATGTTGAGGGTCGTGACCATCGAATCGATGCCTATTTTGACATATGTTCATTTTCGGTTTAAAACAGACCGGATGGGTCGTTTGGGGTTATTTGGGGCCATTTTTGTACTTTTTTGGGCTTGGGATTTGCTAAAAAGTGTCCTTACCTCTTATTAGGCGTGTGGATGCGATGTTGACAGTCTTGACCTTTGTATCGATACCTATTTCGGAGTATGTTCATTTTTTATTTTAACCTAACCGGGTGGGTCGTTTGGGGTTATTTGGGTTTGGTTTTTTCTTGAAAGTGTCCTTCCCTCTTATTTCACGTGTGGATGCGATGTTGAGGGTCGTGACCATCGAATCGATACCTATTTCGTCATATGTTTATTTTTGGTTTAAACCAGACGGGGTGGGTTGTTTGGGGTTATTTGGGGGCATTTCTGTACTTTTTGGGGCTTGGGATTGTCTAAAAAGTGTTCTTTTATCTTATTAGACGTGTGGATTCGATGTTGAGGGTCGTAACCTTCGAATCGATATCTATGTCGTCCTATGTTCATTTTTGGTGTAAAACAGACCGGGTAGGTCGTTTGGGGTTATTTAGGGGCATTTTTGTACTTTTTTGGGCTTGGGATTTGCTAAAAAGTGTCCTTACCTCTTATTAGACGTGTGGATGCGATGTTGAGGGTCATGACCTTTGTATTGATACCTATTTTGGCGTATGTTCATTTTTGGTTTTAACCAGACCGGGTGGGTCGTTTGGGGTTATTTGGGGGCATTTCTGTACTTTTTGGGTTATGGTATTTTCTTAAAAGTGTCCTTATCTCTTATTTGACGTGTGGATGCGATGTTGAGGGTCGGGACCATCGAATCGATACCTATTTCGTCATATGTTTATTTTTTATTTAAACTAGACCGGGTGGGTTGTTTGGGGTTATTTGGGGGCATTTTGGTACTTTTATTGGTTTGATATTTTCTAAAAAGTGTCCTTATCTCTTATTAGACGTGTGGATACGATGTTGATGGTCATGACCTTTGAATCGATACCTATTTTGGCATATGTTCATTTTAGGTTTAAACTAGATCGGGTGGGTCGTTTTGGGTTATTTGGTGGCATTTCTGTACTTTTTTGGACATGGGAGTTTCTAAAAAGTGTCCTTATCTATTATTAGACGTGTGGATACGATGTTGAGGGTTGTGACCTTCGAATCGATACCTATTTTGACACATGTTCATTTTCGGTTTAAACCAGACCAGGTGGGTCGTTTGGGGTTATTTGGGGGCATTTCTATACTTTTTTGGGTTTGGGATTCTCTAAAGAGTGTCCTTATCTTTTATTAGACATGTGACTGCGAAGTTGAGGGTCGTGACCTTCGAATCGATACCTATTTTTACATATGTTCATTTTTGGTTTAAAACAGACCAGGTGGGTCGTTTGGGGTTATTTGAGGCATTTTTGTACTTTTTTAGGCTTGGTATTTGCTAAAAAGTTTCCTTACCTCTTATTAGACGTGTGGATGCGATGTTGAGGGTCGTGACCTTTGAATCGTAACCTATTTCGGCGTATGTTCATTATTGGTTTAAACCAGATCGGGTGGGCCATTTGGGGTTATTTGGGGCCATTTCTGTACATTTTTGGGTTTAGGATTCCCTAAAAAGTATCTTTATCTTTTATTAGACCTGTGGATGCGATGTTGAGGGTCGTGATCGTCGAATCGATGCCTATTTCGACATATGTTCATTTTGATTTAAACCAGACCAGGTGGGTCGTTTAGGGTTATTTTGGGGCATTTCTGTACTTTTTTATGCTTGGGATTTTCTAAAAAGTGTCCTTATCTCTTATTGGACGTGTGGATATGATGTTGAGGGTCGTGACCTTCGAATCGATACCTATTTTGACATATGTTCATTTTCAATTTAAACCAAACTGGGTGGGTCGTTTGGGGTTATTTGAGGGCATTTCTGTACTTTTTTGGATTTGGAATTTTCTAAAAATTGTCCTTATCTTTTATTAGACGTGTGGATGCGATGTTGAGGGTCGTGACCATCGAATCGATGCCTATTTTGACATATGTTCATTTTCGGTTTAAAACAGACCGGATGGGTCGTTTGGGGTTATTTGGGGCCATTTTTGTACTTTTTTGGGCTTGGGATTTGCTAAAAAGTGTCTTTACCTCTTATTAGGCGTGTGGATGCGATGTTGACAGTCTTGACCTTTGTATCGATACCTATTTCGGAGTATGTTCATTTTTTATTTTAACCTAACCGGGTGGGTCGTTTGGGGTTATTTGGGTTTGATTTTTTCTTGAAAGTGTCCTTTTCTCTTATTTCACGTGTGGATGCGATGTTGAGGGTCGTGACCATCGAATCGATACCTATTTCGTCATATGTTTATTTTTGGTTTAAACCAGACGGGGTGGGTTGTTTGGGGTTATTTGGGGGCATTTCTGTACTTTTTGGGGCTTGGGATTGTCTGAAAAGTGTTCTTTTATCTTATTAGACGTGTGGATTCGATGTTGAGGGTGGTAACCTTCGAATCGATATCTATGTCGTCCTATGTTCATTTTTGGTGTAAAATAGACCGGGTAGGTCGTTTGGGGTTATTTAGGGGCATTTTTGTACTTTTTTGGGCTTGGGATTTGCTAAAAAGTGTCCTTACCTCTTATTAGACGTGTGGATGCGATGTTGACAGTCATGACCTTTGTATTGATACCTATTTTGGCGTATGTTCATTTTTGGTTTTAACCAGACCGGGTGGGTCGTTTGGGGTTATTTGGGGGCATTTCTGTACTTTTTGGGTTATGGTATTTTCTTAAAAGTGTCCTTATCTCTTATTTGACGTGTGGATGCGATGTTGAGGGTCGGGACCATCGAATCGATACCTATTTCGTCATATGTTTATTTTTTATTTAAACTAGACCGGGTGGGTTGTTTGGGGTTATTTGGGGGCATTTTGGTACTTTTATTGGTTTGATATTTTCTAAAAAGTGTCCTTATCTCTTATTAGACGTGTGGATACGATGTTGATGGTCATGACCTTTGAATCGATACCTATTTTGGCATATGTTCATTTTAGGTTTAAACTAGATCGGGTGGGTCGTTTTGGGTTATTTGGGGGCATTTCTGTACTTTTTTGGACATGGGAGTTTCTAAAAAGTGTCCTTATCTATTATTAGACGTGTGGATACGATGTTGAGGGTTGTGACCTTCGAATCGATACCTATATTGACACATGTTCATTTTCGGTTTAAACCAGACCAGGTGGGTCGTTTGGGGTTATTTGGGGGCATTTCTATACTTTTTTGGGGTTGGGATTCTCTAAAAAGTGTCCTTATCTTTTATTAGACATGTGGATGCGAAGTTGAGGGTCGTGACCTTCGAATCGATACCTATTTTTACATATGTTCATTTTTGGTTTAAAACAGACCAGGTGGGTCGTTTGGGGTTATTTGAGGCATTTTTGTACTTTTTTAGGCTTGGTATTTGCTAAAAAGTTTCCTTACCTCTTATTAGACGTGTGGATGCGATGTTGAGGGTCGTGACCTTTGAATCATAACCTATTTCGGCGTATGTTCATTATTGGTTTAAACCAGATCGGGTGGGCCATTTGGGGTTATTTGGGGCCATTTCTATACATTTTTGGGTTTAGGATTCCCTAAAAAGTATCTTTATCTTTTATTAGACCTGTGGATGCGATGTTGAGGGTCGTGACCGTCGAATCGATGCCTATTTCGACATATGTTCATTTTGATTTAAACCAGACCGGGTGGGTCGTTTAGGGTTATTTTGGGGCATTTCTGTACTTTTTTATGCTTGGGATTTTCTAAAAAGTGTCCTTATCTCTTATTGGACGTGTGGATATGATGTTGAGGGTCGTGACCTTCGAATCGATACCTATTTTGACATATGTTCATTTTCAATTTAAACCAAACCGGGTGGGTCGTTTGGGGTTATTTGAGGGCATTTCTGTACTTTTTTGGATTTGGAATTTTCTAAAAATTGTCCTTATCTTTTATTAGACGTGTGGATGCGATGTTGAGGGTCGTGACCATCGAATCGATGCCTATTTTGACATATGTTCATTTTCGGTTTAAAACAGACCGGATGGGTCGTTTGGGGTTATTTGGGGCCATTTTTGTACTTTTTTGGGCTTGGGATTTGCTAAAAAGTGTCCTTACCTCTTATTAGGCGTGTGGATGCGATGTTGATAGTCTTGACCTTTGTATCGATACCTATTTCGGAGTATGTTCATTTTCGATTTTAACCTAACCGGGTGGGTCGTTTGGGGTTATTTGGGTTTGGTATTTTCTTGAAAGTGTCCTTCTCTCTTATTTCACGTGTGGATGCGATGTTGAGGGTCGTGACCATCGAATCGATACCTATTTCGTCATATGTTTATTTTTGGTTTAAACCAGACGGGGTGGGTTGTTTGGGGTTATTTGGGGGCATTTCTGTACTTTTTGGGGCTTGGGATTGTCTAAAAAGTGTTCTTTTATCTTATTAGACGTGTGGATGCGATGTTGAGGGTCGTAACCTTCGAATCGATATCTATGTCGTCCTATGTTCATTTTTGGTGTAAAACAGACCGGGTGGGTCGTTTGGGGTTATTTAGGGGCATTTTTGTACTTTTTTGGGCTTGGGATTTGCTAAAAAGTGTCCTTACCTCTTATTAGACGTGTGGATGCGATGTTGAGGGTCATGACCATTGATTGTGACCTATTTTGGCGTATGTTCATTGTTGGTTTAAACTAGATCGGGTGGGCCGTTTGGGTTATTTGGGGCCATTTCTGTACATTTTTGGGTTTAGGATTCCTTAAAAGTGTCTTTATCTCTTATTAGACTGTGGATGCGATGTTGAGGGTCGTGACCTTCGAATCGATGCCTATTTCGACATATGTTCATTTTCGATTTAAAGCAGACCGGAGGGTCATTTAGGGTTATTTTGGGGCATTCCTGTACTTTTTTATGCTTGGGATTTTCTAAAAAGTGTCCTTATCTCTTATTGGACGTGTGGATATGATGTTGAGGGTCGTGACCTTCGAATCGATACCTATTTTGACATATGTTCATTTTCAATTTAAACCAAACCAGGTGGGTCGTTTGGGCTTATTTGAGGGCATTCCTGTACTTTTTTGGATTTGGAATTTTCTAAAAATTGTCCTTATCTTTTATTAGACGTGTGGATGCGATGTTGAGGGTCGTGACCATCGAATCGATGCCTATTTTGACATATGTTCATTTTCGGTTTAAAACAGACCGGATGGGTCGTTTGGGGTTATTTGGGGCCATTTTTGTACTTTTTTGGGCTTGGGATTTGCTAAAAAGTGTCCTTACCTCTTATTAGGCGTGTGGATGCGATGTTGACAGTCTTGACCTTTGTATCGATACCTATTTTGGAGTATGTTCATTTTTTATTTTAACCTAACCGGGTGGGTCGTTTGGGGTTATTTGGGTTTGGTTTTTTCTTGAAAGTGTCCTTCCCTCTTATTTCACGTGTGGATGTGATGTTGAGGGTCGTGACCATCGAATCGATACCTATTTCGTCATATGTTTATTTTTGGTTTAAACCAGACGGGGTGGGTTGTTTGGGGTTATTTGGGGGCATTTCTGTACTTTTTGGGGCTTGGGATTGTCTGAAAAGTGTTCTTTTATCTTATTAGACGTGTGGATTCGATGTTGAGGGTCGTAACCTTCGAATCGATATCTATGTCGTCCTATGTTAATTTTTGGTGTAAAATAGACCGGGTAGGTCGTTTGGGGTTATTTAGGGGCATTTTTGTACTTTTTTGGGCTTGGGATTTGCTAAAAAGTGTCCTTACCTCTTATTAGACGTGTGGATGCGATGTTGACAGTCATGACCTTTGTATTGATACCTATTTTGGCGTATGTTCATTTTTGGTTTTAACCAGACCGGGTGGGTCGTTTGGGGTTATTTGGGGGCATTTCTGTACTTTTTTGGGTTATGGTATTTTCTTAAAAGTGTCCTTATCTCTTATTTGACGTGTGGATGCGATGTTGAGGGTCGGGACCATCGAATCGATACCTATTTCGTCATATGTTTATTTTTTATTTAAACTAGACCGGGTGGGTTGTTTGGGGTTATTTGGGGGCATTTTGGTACTTTTATTGGTTTGATATTTTCTAAAAAGTGTCCTTATCTCTTATTAGACGTGTGGATACGATGTTGATGGTCATGACCTTTGAATCGATACCTATTTTGGCATATGTTCATTTTAGGTTTAAACTAGATCGGGTGGGTCGTTTTGGGTTATTTGGGGGCATTTCTGTACTTTTTTGGACATGGGAGTTTCTAAAAAGTGTCCTTATCTATTATTAGACGTGTGGATACGATGTTGAGGGTTGTGACCTTCGAATCGATACCTATATTGACACATGTTCATTTTCGGTTTAAACCAGACCAGGTGGGTCGTTTGGGGTTATTTGGGGGCATTTCTATACTTTTTTGGGTTTGGGATTCTCTAAAAAGTGCCCTTATCTTTTATTAGACATGTGGATGCGAAGTTGAGGGTCGTGACCTTCGAATCGATACCTATTTTTACATATGTTCATTTTTGGTTTAAAACAGACCAGGTGGGTCGTTTGGGGTTATTTGAGGCATTTTTGTACTTTTTTAGGCTTGGTATTTGCTAAAAAGTTTCCTTACCTCTTATTAGACGTGTGGATGCGATGTTGAGGGTCGTGACCTTTGAATCATAACCTATTTCGGCGTATGTTCATTATTGGTTTAAACCAGATCGGGTGGGCCATTTGGGGTTATTTGGGGCCATTTCTGTACATTTTTGGGTTTAGGATTCCCTAAAAAGTATCTTTATCTTTTATTAGACCTGTGGATGCGATGTTGAGGGTCGTGACCGTCGAATCGATGCCTATTTCGACATATGTTCATTTTGATTTAAACCGGACCGGGTGGGTCGTTTAGGGTTATTTTGGGGCATTTCTGTACTTTTTTATGCTTGGGATTTTCTAAAAAGTGTCCTTATCTCTTATTGGACGTGTGGATATGATGTTGAGGTCGTGACCTTGAATCGATACCTATTTTGACATATGTTCATTTTCAATTTAAACCAAACCGGTGGGTCGTTTGGGGTTATTTGAGGGCATTTCTGTACTTTTTTGGATTTGGAATTTTCTAAAAATTGTCCTTATCTTTTATTAGACGTGTGGATGCGATGTTGAGGGTCGTGACCATCGAATCGATGCCTATTTTGACATATGTTCATTTTCGGTTTAAAACAGACCGGATGGGTCGTTTGGGGTTATTTGGGGCCATTTTTGTACTTTTTTGGGCTTGGGATTTGCTAAAAAGTGTCCTTACCTCTTATTAGGCGTGTGGATGCGATGTTGATAGTCTTGACCTTTGTATCGATACCTATTTCGGAGTATGTTCATTTTCGATTTTAACCTAACCGGGTGGGTCGTTTGGGGTTATTTGGGGCCTTTGGAATTTTCTTGAAAGTGTCCTTCTCTCTTATTTCACGTGTGGATGCGATGTTGAGGGTCGTGACCATCGAATCGATACCTATTTCGTCATATGTTTATTTTTGGTTTAAACCAGACGGGGTGGGTTGTTTGGGGTTATTTGGGGGCATTTCTGTACTTTTTGGGGCTTGGGATTGTCTAAAAAGTGTTCTTTTATCTTATTAGACGTGTGGATGCGATGTTGAGGGTCGTAACCTTGAATCGATATCTATGTCGTCCTATGTTCATTTTTGGTGTAAAACAGACCGGGTGGGTCGTTTGGGTTATTTAGGGGCATTTTTGTACTTTTTTGGGCTTGGGATTTGCTAAAAAGTGTCCTTACCTCTTATTAGACGTGTGGATGCGATGTTGAGGGTCGTGACCATCGAATCGATACCTATTTTGGCGTATGTTCATTTTTGGTTTAAACTAGACCGGGTGGGCCGTTTGGGGTTATTTGGGGGCATTTCTGTACTTTTTTGGGTTTAGTATTTTCTAAAAAGTGTCCTTATCTCTTATTAGACGTGTGGATGCGATGTTGAGGGTCGTGACCTTCGAATCGATGCCTATTTCGACATATGTTCATTTTCGATTTAAAGCTAGACGGGAGGGTCATTTAGGGTTATTTTGGGGCATTTCTGTACTTTTTTATGCTTGGGATTTTCTAAAAAGTGTCCTTATCTCTTATTGGACGTGTGGATATGATGTTGAGGGTCGTGACCTTCGAATCGATACCTATTTTGACATATGTTCATTTTCGGTTTAAACCAGACCAGGTGGGTCGTTTGGGGTTATTTGGGGGCATTTCTGTACTTTTTTGGCTTTGGGATTTTCTAAAAAGTGTCCTTATCTTTTATTAGACGTGTGGATGCGATGTTGAGGGTCGTGACCTTCGAATCGATACCTATTTTTACATATGTTCATTTTTGGTTTAAACCAGACCAGGTGGGTCGTTTGGGGTTATTTGGGGGCATTTTTGTACTTTTTTGGGCTTGGTATTTGCTAAAAAGTTTCCTTACCTCTTATTAGACGTGTGGATGCGATGTTGAGGGTCGTGACCTTTGAATCATAACCTATTTTGACATATGTTCATTTTTGGTTTAAACCAGACCGGGTGGGCCATTTGGGGTTATTTGGGGCCATTTCTGTACATTTTTGGGTTTAGGATTCCCTAAAAAGTATCTTTATCTTTTATTAGACCTGTGGATGCGATGTTGAGGGTCGTGACCATCGAATCGATGCCTATTTCGACATATGTTCATTTTGATTTAAACCAGACCGGGTGGGTCGTTTAGGGTTATTTTGGGGCATTTCTGTACTTTTTTATGCTTGGGATTTTCTAAAAAGTGTCCTTATCTCTTATTAGACGTGTGGATATGATGTTGAGGGTCGTGACCTTCGAATCGATACCTATTTTGCCATATGTTCATTTTCAATTTAAACCAAACCGGGTGGGTCGTTTGGGGTTATTTGAGGGCATTTCTGTACTTTTTTGGATTTGAAATTTTCTAAAAATTGTCCTTATCTTTTATTAGACGTGTGGATGCGATGTTGAGGGTCGTGACCATTGAATCGATACCTATTTCGACATATGTTGATTTTCGGTTTAAAACAGAGCGGGTGGGTCGTTTGGGGTTATTTGGGGGCATTTTTGTACTTTTTTGGGCTTGGGATTTGCTAAAAAGTGTCCTTACCTCTTATTTGGCGTGTGGATGCGATGTTGATAGTCTTGACCTTTGTATCGATACCTATTTCGGAGTATGTTCATTTTCGATTTTAACCTAACCGGGTGGGTCGTTTGGGGTTATTTGGGTTTGGTATTTTCTTGAAAGTGTCCTTCTCTCTTATTTCACGTGTGGATGCGATGTTGAGGGTCGTGACCATCGAATCGATACCTATTTCGTCATATGTTTATTTTTGGTTTAAACCAGACGGGGTGGGTTGTTTGGGGTTATTTGGGGGCATTTCTGTACTTTTTGGGGCTTGGGATTGTCTAAAAAGTGTTCTTTTATCTTATTAGACGTGTGGATGCGATGTTGAGGGTCGTAACCTTCGAATCGATATCTATGTCGTCCTATGTTCATTTTTGGTGTAAAACAGACCGGGTGGGTCGTTTGGGTTATTTAGGGGCATTTTTGTACTTTTTTGGGCTTGGGATTTGCTAAAAAGTGTCCTTACCTCTTATTAGACGTGTGGATGCGATGTTGAGGGTCATGACCATCGAACTGTAACCTATTTTGGCGTATGTTCATTGTCGGTTTAAACTAGACCGGGTGGGCCGTTTTGGGTTATTTGGGGCCATTTCTGTACATTTTTGGGTTTAGGATTCCGTAAAAAGTGTCTTTATCTCTTATTAGACCTGTGGATGCGATGTTGAGGGTCGTGACCTTCGAATCGATGCCTATTTCGACATATGTTCATTTTCGATTTAAAGCAGACCGGGAGGGTCATTTAGGGTTATTTGGGGGTATTTCTGTACTTTTTTGTGCTTGGGATTTTCTAAAAATTGTCCTTATCTCTTATTAGACGTGTGGATACGATGTTGAGGGTCGTGACCTTTGAATCGATACCTATTTCGTCATATGTTGATTTTCGGTTTAAACCAAACCGGGTGGGTCGTTTGGGGTTATTTGAGGGCATTTCTATAATTTTTTGGGTTTGGAATTCTCTAAAAATTGTCCTTACCTTTTATTAGACGTGTGGATGCGATGTTGAGGGTCGTGACCGTCGAATCGATACCAATTTCGACTTATGATCATTTTCGGTTTAAAACAGACCAGATGGGTCGTTTGGGGTTATTTGGGGGCATTTTTGTACTTTTTTGGGCTTGGGATTTGCTAAAAAGTGTCCTTACCTCTTATTAGGCGTGTGGATGCGATGTTGACAGTCATGACCTTTGTATCGATACCTATTTCGGCGTATGTTCATTTTCGGTTTTAATCAGACCGGGTGGGTCGTTTGGGGTTATTTGGGGGCATTTCAGTACTTTTTTGGGTTTGGTATTTTCTTAAGTGTCCTTATCTCTTATTTATTTTTTTTTTTTTATAAGTAAGATTTGTATTACTAAGAGAAGAAAAATGTACAAAGAAAGGCATCCTTTAAGAACCCAAAAACGGGGAAAAGGTCCCTAAGCAAGATAGGACAGGCCCTATCAAACAGCAGCGAGAAAGAAAACCCCTAAGGCTACATCCTATAATAGGTTACTAGCTCCTTATCTTTCTTTATGAGAATGGTCAGCTCCGGAGGGAAAGACTCAGGTTCCCAATAGGTTCCAGAGGGGTCAGTAGGGAGAGAAGCCATGAAATTTGCGGGCTGGTTTTGTTCTCTCCAAACATGAACTAATTCTTTAGACCTCAGCAGCCTAAACTTAGAGAGGATCTTACTTTTCAAAATAAGGATTTGCCAGGCCGATGATCTGCCCATTCAAAATGTCGACGGCCGCGAATCCGACCTAACGAAACATCATACAAGCCCTTCTCGATACAAAGGGAAATTCCTTTGTAAATAGCCTTAAACTCCATGGACAGCACCGAAAGATCTTCCCCTAGGCCAGCATAGGCAGCTATGGGGTCCCCACATCCCTCACGAATGAGGCCCCCAAAGCTTGCTTTGTCATCTGCAAGAGACCCATCACAATGGAGAGCAACCATATTCGGATTAGGGGCAAACCAAGAGCAGGCCTTTGGAATTCGAGCAGCCCAATGAACTTGAAGACCCCATTTGGCAGGAATATGAAGGTTGGCAGTAGTAGGGTCACCCACCAAAGAAATGGAAGATAATCTGCCAATAACATCCCCCTTTATAGCCCCTATGATCTGGTCCTTAGGTCTGATTTTGTTCCTGAAAATTCTGAAATTTCTCTCCGACTAGATATGCTTGATTGTGGCACAGAACGCAAGCTTGGTGACCAGCCCCAACTTCCCTGCTCTACTGCGGCATATCTAACCGAGATGGCTGCATCAATGACATTGCTTGGCATGGTTCCATCATGAAAGCAAAGCTCATAAATAATTTTCCAAATGTCAGAGAGAAGGGGCACCCAAAGAAAAGATGATTTCGCTTCGGCCCAGCCAAAACTCACAATGATGAGGAGCCAAAATATGTCTATGAATGAGGTTGTCCCTTTTAGGGAGGGCATCCGAAAGGCATCTCCAAGCTATAAAGCAATGGGAATTAATCCCCCTTTCAAACCAAACAGCTTCACTCCAATCTGTACGGGCAGTTCTTGTGCGGATAGCATTCCAAGCTGATTTGGAAGTGAAATTACCCGAAGAGTTGCCAATCCAAACTGTCAAATCCGGAACCTCATCGTGAAATTTTTCAATGGTTGGAAGGGCCCTCCAAATATCAATGAGGTCAAAAGATGTAGAGGGGCCAGGGTACCAATCTCCATCACGCACAATCTCCTTGACACACGCATGTCGGGCAGCAAGAGAGTGGGAGCCTGCGTCGTGACCATCGAATCGATACCTATTTCGTCATATGTTTATTTTTCATTTGAACCAGGCCGGGTGGGTTGTTTGGGGTTATTTGGGGGCATTTTTGTACTTTTTTGGGCTTAGGATTGTCTAAAAAGTGTTCTTTTATCTTATTAGACGTGTGGATGCGATGTTGAGGGTCATAACCTTCGAATCAATACCTATTTCGTCCTATGTTCATTTTTGGTGTAAAACAGACCGGGTGGGTCATTTGGGGTTATTTGGGGGCATTTTTGTACTTTTTTGGGCATGGGATTTGCTAAAAAGTGCCCTTACCTCTTATTAGACGTGTGGATGCGATGTTGAGGGTCGTGACCTTCGAATTGTAACCTATTCTGGCGTATGTTCATTGTCGGTTTAAACTAGACCGGGTGGGCCGTTTTGGGTTATTTGGGGCCATTTCTGTACATTTTTGGGTTTAGGATTCCCTAAAAAGTGTCTTTATCGTTTATTTGACCTGTGGATGCGATGTTGAGGGTCATGACCTTGGAATCGATGCCTATTTCGACATATGTTCATTTTCGATTTAAACCAAATCGGGTGGGTCGTTTGGGGTTATTGGGGGTGCATTTCTGTACTTTTATGTGCTTGAGATTTTCTATAAAGTGTCCTTATCTCTTATTAGATGAGTGGATGTGATGTTGAGGGTCATGACCTTCAAATAGATACCTATTTCACCATATGTTTATTTTCGATTTAAACCAGACCGGGTAGGTCGTTTGTGGTTATTTGGGCGCATTTCTGTACTTTTTTTGGTTTGGTATTTTCTAAAAAGTGTCATTATCTCTTATTTGGCGTGTGGATGCGATATTAAGGGTCGTGACCTTCGAATCGATACCTATTTCGTCATATGTTCATTTTCGGTTTGAACCAAATCGGGTGGGTCGTTTGGGATTATTTGGGGGCATTTTTGTACTTTTTTGGGTTTGGGATTCTCTAAAAAGTGTCCTTATCTTTTATTAGACGGGTGGATGCGATGTTGAGGGTCGTGACCTTCGAATCGATACCTATTTTGACATATGATAATTTTTGGGCATTTTTGTATTTTTTTGGGCTTGGGAGTTTCTAAAAAGTGTCCTTATCTCTTATTTGACGTGTGGATGCTATGTTGAGGGTCCTGACCTTCGAATCGATACCTATTTTGACCTATGTTCATTTTCGGTCCAAACCAGACCGGGTGGGTCGTTTGGAGTTAGTTGGGTGCATTTTTGTACTTTTTTGGGTATGCGATTTTGTAAAAAAGTGTCCTTATCTTTTATTAGATGTGTGGATGCGATGTTGAGGGTTGTGACCTTTGAATCAATAACGATTTTGACATATGTTGATCTTTGATTTAAACCGGATCAGGTGTGTCATTTTAGAATATTTGGGGGCATTTCTGTACTTTTTTGGGCTTGGGAGTTTCTAAAAAGTGCCCTTATCTCTTATTTGACGTGTGGATGCGATGTTGAGGGTCGTGACCTTCGAATCGATACCTATTTTGACATATGTTCATTTTCGGTCCAAACCAGACCGGGTGGGTCGTTTGGAGTTATTTGGGGCATTTCTGTTCTTTTTTGGGTATGCGATTTTGTAAAAAGTGTCCTTAGCTTTTATTAGATGTGTGGATGCGATGTTGAGGGTTGTGACCTACGAATCGATGCCTATTTCAACGTATGTTCATCTTTGGTTTAAACCAGACTGGGTGGATCGTTTGGGTCATTTGGGGGTATTTCTTTACTTTTTTGGGCTTGGGATCTTCTAAAAAGTGTCCTTATCTCTTATTTGACGCGTGGGTGCGATGTTGAGGGTCGTGACCTTCTAATTGATATCTATTTCGGCATATGTTCATTTTCAATTTAAACCAGACCAGGTTGGTCATTTGGGGTTATTTGGGGGCATTTCTGTACTTTTTTGGTCTTGGGATATTCTACAAATGTCCTTGTCTCTTTTTAGACGAGTGGATGCAATATTGAGGGTTCTGACCTTCGAATAGATACCTATTTCGACATATGTTCATTTTCGATTTAAACCATTTCGGGTGGGTCGTTTGGGGTTATTTGAAGCATTTCTGTACTTTTTTGGGTTAGAGATTCTCTAAAAAGTATCCTTATCTTTTATTAGACATGTGGATGCGATGTTGAGGGTTGTGACAGTCGAATCGATACCTATTTTGATATATGTTCATTTTCGGTTTAAAATAGATTGGGTGCGTCATTTGGGGTTATTTGGGGGCATTTTTGTTCTTTTTTGGGCTTGGGATATGCTAAAAAGTGTCCTTACCTTTTATTAGGCGTGTGGATGCGATGTTGACGGTCGTGACCTTCGAATCGATACCTATTTCGGCGTATGTTCGTTTTCAGTTTAATCCAGACCGGGTTGGTCATTTGGGGTTATTTGGGGGCATTTCAGTTCGTTTTTGGGCTTTGAATTTTCTAAAAAGTTTCCCTATCTATTATCAGACGAGTGGAGGTGATATTCTGGGTCGTGACCTCCGAATCGATTCCTATTTTGGCATATGTTCATTTTTCGATTTAAATTAGACCGGGTGGGTCTGTTAGGGTTATTTTAGGCATTTTTATACTTTTCTGGGTTTTGTATTTCCTAAAAAGTGTCCTTATCTCTTATTTGACGTGTGGATGCGATGTTGAGGGTCGTGACCTTCGAATCGATACCTATTTTGACATAGGATAAATTTGGGCCATTTTTGTTCTCTTGTGGGCTTGTGAGTTTCTAAAAAGTGTCATGATCTCTTATTTGACGTGTGGATGCGATGTTGAGGGTCGTGACCTTCGAATTGATACCTATTTTGACATATGTTCATTTTCGGTCCATACCAGGCCTGGTGGGTCGTTTGGAGTTATTTGGGTGCATTTTTGTACTTTTTTGGGTATGCGATTTTATAAAAAGTGTCCTTATCTTTTATTAGATGTGTGGATGCGATGTTGAGGGTTGTGACCTGCGAATCAATACCGATTTCGACATATGTTCAACTTTGATTTAAATCGGACCAGGTGTGTCATTCTAGATTATTTGGGGGCATTTCTATACTTTTTTGGGCTTGGGAGTTTCTAAAAAGTGTCCTTATCTCTTATTTGACGTTTGGATGCGATGTTGAGGGTTGTGACCTTCGAATCGATACCTATTTTGACATATGTTCATTTTCGATCCAAACCAGACCGGTTGGGTCGTTTGGAGTTATTTGGGGCATTTATGTTCTTTTGTGGGTATGCGATTTTGGAAAAAGTGTTCTTAGCTTTTATTAGATGTGTGGATGCGATGTTGAGGGTTGTGACCTACGAATCGATACCTATTTCAACATATGTTCATCTTTGGTTTAGACCAGACCGGGTGGGTCGTTTGGGGTCATTTAGGGGTATTTCTTTACTTTTTTGGGCTTCGGATCTTCTAAAAAGTGTCCTTATCTCTTATTTGACGCGTGGATGCGATGTTGAGGGTCGTGACCTTCTAATTGATACCTATTTCGGCATATGTTCATTTTCAACTTAAACCAGACTAGGTTGGTCGTTTGGGGTTATTTGGGGGCATTTCTGTACTTTTTTGGTCTTGGGATATTCTACAAATGTCCCTGTCTCTTTTTAGACGAGTGGATGCGATGTTGAGGGTTGTGACCTTCGAATCGATACCTATTTCAACACATGTTCATTTTCAATTTAAACCATATCGGGTGGGTCATTTGGGGTTATTTGGGGGCATTTCTATACTTTTTTGGGTTTGGGATTCTCTAAAAAGTGTCCTTATCTTTTATTAGACAAGTGGATGCGATGTTGAGGGTTGTGTCCATCGAATCGATTCCTATTTCGATATATGTTCATTTTCGGTTTAAAATAGACCGGGTGCGTCATTTGGGGTTATTTGGGGGCATTTTTCTGCTTTTTTGGGCTTGGGATATCATAAAAAGTGTCATTACCTTTTATTAGGCGTGTGGATGCGATGTTGAGGGTCGTGACCTTCGAATCGATACCTATTTTGACATATGATAATTTTTGGGCAATTTTTTTACTTTTTTGGGCTTGGGAGCTTCTAAAAAGTGTCCTTACCCCTTATTTGACGTGTGGATGCGATGTTGAGGGTCGTGACCTTCGTATCGATACCTATTTTGACATATGTTCATTTTCGGTCCAAACCAGACTGGGTGGGTCGTTTGAAGTTATTTGGGTACATTTTTGTAATTTTTTGGGTATTCGATTTTGTAAAAAGTGTCCTTATCTTTTATTAGATGTGTGGATACGATTTTGAGGGTTGTGACTTGCAAATCAATACCGATTTTGATATATGTTCATCTTTGATTTAAACCGGACCAGGTGTGTCATTTTAGATTATTTGGGGGCATTTCTGTATTTTTTTGGGCTTGGGAGTTTCTAAAAAGTTTCCTTATCTCTTATTTGACGTGTGGATGCGATGTTGAGGGTCGTGACCTTCGAATCGATACCTATTTTGACATATGTTCATTTTCGGTCCAAACCAGACCGGTTGGGTCGTTTGGAGTTATTTGGGGCATTTCTGTTCTTTTTTGGGATTTTGTAAAAAGTGTCCTTATCTTTTATTAGATGTGTGGATGCGATGTTTAGGGTTTTGACCTGCGAATCAATAATGATTTTGACATATGTTTATCTTTGATTTAAACCGGACCAGGTGTGTCATTTTAGATTATTTGGGGGCATTTCTGTACTTTTTTGGGCTTGGGAGTTTCTAAAAAGTGCCCTTATCTCTTATTTGACGTGTGGATGCGATGTTGAGGGTCGTGACCTTCGAATCGATACCTATTTTGACATATGTTCATTTTCGGTCCAAACCAGACCGGGTGGGTCGTTTGGAGTTATTTGGGGCATTTCTGTTCTTTTTTGGGTATGCGATTTTGTAAAAAGTGTCCTTAGCTTTTATTAGATGTGCGGATGCGATGTTGAGGGTTGTGACCTACGAATCGATGCCTATTTCAACGTATGTTCATCTTTGGTTTAAGCCAGACCGGGTGGATCGTTTGGGGTCATTTGGGGGTATTTCTTTACTTTTTTGGGCTTGGGATCTTCTAAAAAGTGTCCTTATCTTTTTTTTTTTTTTTCGATAAGTAAGAAGATTGTATTAGAAAGGGAGGAAAAACTACAAAAGAAGGCATTCTCTAAGAACCCGACAAGGGGAAGAGAACCCAAAGCACGATGGGACAGGCCCCATCAAACAAGAACCGAGCCAAAAAGGCTACGGCCTGTAATAAGTGACAAAATCTGAGTCCTGTTTAAGGTAGTGAATAAGGGCAGGGGGGAAATCTCCAGGATCCCAAACTACCCCATATGAGTCGCAAGGACTGCAGACCATAAAATCTGCTGGTCGATTTTGTTCTCTCCAAACATGGGTGAATTCTTTCATTCTCAAATCATTTGCCAAAGCAAGGATTCTACTCTTGAGAGGTTGTACTTTCCAAGGTCCTACAACCTTGCCAGAAATAGTGTCAATCGCCAACTTGGAATCAGATATGATAGAAACATCAAGGATTCCTCTCTCTATGCAAAG
Organism: Telopea speciosissima; assembly: GCF_018873765.1. Classification (NCBI taxonomy): domain Eukaryota; kingdom Viridiplantae; phylum Streptophyta; class Magnoliopsida; order Proteales; family Proteaceae; genus Telopea; species Telopea speciosissima. The sequence goes on from NW_025317547.1 coordinate 47,811, forward strand.
GGAGATGCCTCTATGTATAGCAGCCAGCTCCATGGAGAGAATGCAAAGTTCCAGCCCTTGGTTAGAAAATGCAGCTACAGGTTGTCCAATCGCATTACGAATCACTCCTCCAAAAGCAGCTCTACCATCGGACAGCGAACCATCACAGTGAAGGGACCACAAATTGTTAGGAGGTAAGAACCACGAGCATGGTCTCGGCATCCTAATAGCCCAATGAACTTGCAAGTTCCAGGCCGAAGCAATGTGGGAATTAGCAGGACTAGGATCCCCACTCAAAGAACCAGATGTGACTACAGTCCTAACATCCCCCTTGATAGCTTCCACAATCTGATCCTTAGATCTAGCCTTTTGCCGAAAAATTCTGAAATTTCTTTCAAACCAAATATGCTTGATAGTGGCACAAAATGCAAGCTTTAAAACCACACCTAAGCTCCCCGCTCTTCCTGCCGCATAACGAACCCAAATGGCAGCATCAAATATGTTCATGGGAGCCTGTCCATGAAGAGAACACATACCAAAGATCCTCCTCCAAATATCAATGGAAAAAGGGCAAGCAAAGAAAATATGGTTTCTGCTCTCAATACCAGCCCAACAAAACTCACAACTAAGTTGAACCGGGATCCCCCTGTGAAGAAGATTATCCCTAGTGGGGAGAGCATCGACCAGACACCTCCAAGAAACAAAAGAGTGGGACTTAATGCTGCCTTCAAACCAAACTGCTTCACTCCAATCCACGGGGTTGGCCTTCACACGGGTGGCATTCCAAGCCGATTTGGTTGAAAAGATACCTGTCGGATTGCCAGTCCATATTACCAAATCCGGGTTGTCACCATGCAACTTATCAATGGAGGGGAGGGCTCTCCACACATCAATAAGGTCAAAAGAGGTTGAAGGGCCAGGCAGCCAGTCTCCATCCCGAACAATTTCCTTGACAAGTGCATGATGGGCTGCAAGCGCATAAGATCCCGCATCATAGCAAATCCTACTACCAAACCTATTAAAAAGGACTCCCTCTGGGTGCCACTTATCGAGCCAAAGTTTGGTGGATCTGCCATTGCCAATGAAGGTATTAATTAAAGGCAAAGCCTTATCTCTATATTTCAAAACTTTCCTCCAAACCCAAGAGCAATTTTGCAACACCTTGACTGTCCAAAGCGATTCTTGCTTGAGGTACCTCTGCTGGACCCAATGCACCCAAAGTCGGTTTTGCTTGGAGGCAATCCACCAGATTTGCTTCATAATACCAGCCACATTCATCTCCTTAACCCGCTTAAGCCCAAGACCTCCTTCAGTTTTAGGCTTGTAGACCGCATCCCAAGAAATGAAGTGCATTTTCCTTTCAAGCGAGGGGCCTGACCAAAGGAAATTAGAAAACATGGACTCAATCGTGAGATAAGGTTACCTGGCAGCCCAAAAATACCAGCCCAAAATGTAGCATCCTTGGAGCACAGAAGAGATAAGTTGGAGACGCCAAGATAAGATAAAAACCTGGCTTTCCATCCTTCCAATTTCCTTCTAACCAAATCTAAAATAGGACTGCAATCTTTCAAGGACAGCCTGCCCGAGACAAGAGGGACGCCGAGGTACCTGATAGGGAGAGTGGTCTCAGAGAAACCCGTTAATTCCAAAAGTTCCATACTACTAGTTTGAGTTAGGCCCCCTACAATAATAGAGGACTTAGATCTATTGAGATGCAGCCCTGAAAGACTTGCAAACTCGTCAAGACCCCCCAAACTAGCCAAAACAGATTCGCGATTGGCCTTCACAAAGATCATTAGGTCATCCGCAAATATAAGGTGAGAAAGATGTAGAGCTTTACATCTAGGCAGCAATTTGATTTGACCATCTACTTCCAGCCTTCGTATAATTCCTGAAAAAGCTTCCATGGCAATAGTGAACAAATAAGGAGAGAGCGGGTCACCTTGCCTGATACCTCTATCTCCCTTGAAGTAACCTGTGGGGCTGCCATTGATGAGAACGGAGAACATGGGTGTGGTAACACAAGCCTTAACCCATCCAAGGAATTTCCCTGTGAAGCCCATTCTTTCCATCACTCCAAATAGAAAGTTCCTGCTCAAGGAGTCATAGGCTTTATGGAGATCAACCTTCAACACCACAGTGGGGTTGGCTGCTTTCTGCTCAATTCCTCTCACAATATCATGGCAAACAAGAATATTATCAACTATAGATCTTCCTTTGATAAAAGCTGATTGATTGAAACTGATCACCTCGCCGATAACCTTCTGGAGTCTATTAGAGATGATCTTAGAAATGATCTTATAAAGCAGATTGCAAAGGGCAGTGGGTCTATAGCCCGCAAAGGAGGAAGCATCTCCAGATTTAGGGATCAGAGAAATAAAGGTAGCATTAACAGAATAGGGCATAAGGGAGTTCTCAAAAAACCAATTAATAGCCTTGATAAGGTCCTCCTTAATAATCTCCCAGGTTGTTTTGTAAAATCTAGCCCCGAAACCATCAGGCCCTGGGGCCTTAGAATCTTTCATAGCAAAGACCACACCCTTGATCTCCTCTCTACTAATCTCCCTTTCCAATTCCAATATCTGAATTTCAGAAATATCACCCGAAAGGTGGATAGAATTTGGGCAGGTTCCCTCATCAATTGAATCAGTCCCAAATAAATTACAATAAAACTTTACAGCCTCTTCTTTAATCCTTTTTGGTTCTTCAACCACCACTCCATTCTGATTAACAATCTCCAGAATATGCTTTCTATTGAATCTGCTGCGCATGGACTTATGAAAAAAACTGTTATTTCCATCACCTAGTTGGAGCCACTTCACCCTAGATTTCTCCTTTAGGACCCTCTCCTCCATTTGCAAAGCACTCCAGAGCTTGCCCTTGGCCTCTCTCTCTCTAGGATAATTAGAGAGTCATCCATCGGATTCAAAGATATATCAGCCTGAATTCTGGAAAGTTCCTCCTCAGCCACCTTGACAGAATGAAAAACATCCCCAAAATCCTCCTTATTCCACCTCTTCAGCTCAAGCTTAACATTCCTTAACTTTGCAGCGAAACAAAGAAGAGGATTGGACTGTGGCTTTATAGGGAAAGCCCAGCCTTTCTTAACCACTTCAAAGTAATCTCCATGAGTAGTCCAGGCATCGAAAAATTTGAAAGGCTTTGGACCTGAATTGAAATTGTCCAACAGCTTAAGGATAATCGGACTATGGTCAGAGATACCAGGGCATAGGAAATTCGCCTCAGAAAACTTAGTTTATCCAGCCAATGGCTGTTAACTAAGACCCGATCAAGTTTACAACAAATTCTGCTGCTGCCTTTTTGGTTATTACTCCAAGTAAACATTTCTCCTTTCCACTTCAAATCAGCTAGGCCCGAATTGAAAATACAAGCGTTAAAGTCCTCTACAGCCCCATGAAGAATGGCCTCCCCTCCAAGCTTCTCATTCTGATGCCGAACAATATTAAAATCCCCCATTACAGCCCAGGGGTCGATCATACCAGCAGCAATTTCCTCTATGTCCTTCCATAGCTCAAGCCTCCCCTCAAGAGTATTAAAAGCATAAACAGCGGTGCAGTGGCAGGCCAAAGAAGAACCAAGAATTCCAACTTTCAAATGAATAAATTGAGGTTTAGATTTAATGATCTCAACCTTTAAACTCTCCTCATCCCAACCAATCCAAATTCTGGTATGGTGTTCTGGACTACAGTTATGAGTGAATTTCCATCCCCTTTTAAGGTTTTGAAAAGTAGTATTAACATTATTCTCCTTAACTTTTGTCTCCAAAAGAATAGCCAACTTATACTCCTTGGCAGCAAGCATTCTTTTAACACTTCTTTGTTTTTCAGGGGCATTCAGCCCCCTCACATTCCAGCATAGACTATTCATTAGGAACGATTAGAAGGAGGGGTTGGAGCCAGCTTCTTACCCCCCAAAGCCAATCCAATCTCAGTCCCCTTCACAGCCGAACTAGCATTGGAAGTGATTTCAATACGCTGAGGCTTGAAAGAAGCCAAAAATCTTCTCCTTCCCTGCTCCCTTAGTCCTCTCCCCTCTTTATCTGAATTTAAAACAATGGGGATAGTGGGGTTGGACATACCTTCAAATGTGGGGTCTTTCAAAGATAAGGTAGCCGAATCCTTTCTTCCTTTGGTGGATAGGCTGGCAGTTTTGGAAATCAAATCTGGCCGGGCAACTTCTTTAGCTCCTTCTTCAATGACATCACCATCCAACGTGGCCCCCTCATCAAGAATCTTCAAAAGAGAATCCCTAATAGAGCTCCCCCAATCAGCATTGCTTACCAAAACTGAAGTGGAAGAATTATTACCTTCCATAAGTGCCCCACTCTCCTTCTCTCCACCCTCACCAATTCTCTCCTTCATGGTCAATGCATGGGCTTTAGTAGGAGAAGACCCAGCTGTCACATTCATCCCATTTGAATTTTCCAAAATCTCCACACCATCCAAGCCAGCTATACCTTTTCTTCCAAGATTCTCCCCATCTGTCGTAATTAAAGAATCCCTTGGATTCGCCCATCATCCACTCATCTCCTAATAAGATATTGCAAGAATCAACATCCAAGATTAGCTCCTTTGGATCATAGGCAACTTCCTCCGTTAGATCTTCCAGCAAAGCAAATGCATTGACATGAACAACTTCCTTCCCCTTACCAGCTGCAATCTTGGTTGGAGAATTAGGAAGATTTCTAGAACCAGCAGATTTGGAAATCCCCATAGATTTCGTGATCCCAGCAGATTCCGTGATCCTAGCAAATCTTTCACCCAAGTTGGCATCTCCATTTGAATTTTGAATCTCAGCCCCATCACCACCGTGCATGGCCTGAGCACCACCACCACGTCCCGCTCTGGCCACCTGAGAAGGACCAGCACCACCTTTCACCCTCCACTCTTTTCGGCTGTTACCCTTCTGTGTAGCTTGATTAGCACCACATTGACTAGTGGCATGGCCAAAAATCATGCAGCTATTGAGGGTCGTGACCTTCTAATTGATATCTATTTCGGCATATGTTCATTTTCAACTTAAACCAGACTAGGTTGGTCGTTTGGGGTTATTTGGGGACATTTCTGTACTTTTTTGGTCTTGGGATATTCTACAAATGTCCCTGTCTCTTTTTTGATGAGTGGATACGATGTTGAGGGTTGTGACCTTCGAATCGATACCTATTTCGACACATATTCATTTTGAATTTAAACCATATCGGGTGGGTCGTTTGGGGTTATTTGGGGGCATTTCTATACTTTTTTGGGTTTGGGATTCTCTAAAAAGTGTCCTTATCTTTTATTAGACAAGTGGATGCGATGTTGAGGGTTGTGACCGTCGAATCGATACCTATTTCGATATATGTTCATTTTCGGTTTAAAATAGATCGGGTGCGTCATTTGGGGTTATTTGGGGGCATTTTTGTGCTTTTTTGGGCTTGGGATATCCTAAAAAGTGTCATTACCTTTTATTAGGCGTGTGGATGTGATGTTGAGGGTCGTGACCTTCGAATCGATACCTATTTTGACATATGATAATTTTTGGGCATTTTTGTACTTTTTTGGGCTTGGGAGCTTCTAAAAAGTGTCCTTACCCCTTATTTGACGTGTGGATGCGATGTTGAGGGTCGTGACCTTCGAATCGATACCTATTTTGACATATGTTCATTTTCGGTCCAAACCAGACCGGGTGGGTCGTTTGAAGTTATTTGGGTACATTTTTGTACTTTTTTGGGTATGCGATTTTGTAAAAAATGTCCTTATCTTTTGTTAAATGTGTGGATGCGATTTTGAGGGTTGTGGCTTGCGAATCAATATCGATTTTGATATATGTTCATCTTTGATTTAAACCGGACCAGGTGTGTCATTTTAGATTATTTGGGGGCATTTCTGTACTTTTTTGGGCTTGGGAGTTTCTAAAAAGTGTCCTTATCTCTTATTTGACGTGTGGATGTGATGTTGAGGGTCGTGACCTTCAAATCGATACCTATTTTGGCATATGTTCATTTTCGGTCCAAACCAGACCGGTTGGGTCGTTTGGAGTTATTTGGGGCATTTCTGTTCTTTTTTGGGATTTTATAAAAAGTGTCCTTATCTTTTATTAGATGTGTGGATGCGATGTTGAGGGTTTTGACCTGCGAATCAATAACGATTTTGACATATGTTGATCTTTGATTTAAACCGGACCAGGTGTGTCATTTTAGATTATTTGGGGGCATTTCTGTACTTTTTTGGGCTTGGGAGTTTCTAAAAAGTGCCCTTATCTCTTATTTGACGTGGTGATGCGATGTTCAGGGTCGTGACCTTCGAATCGATACCTATTTTGACATATGTTCATTTTTGGTCCAAACCAGACCGGGTGGGTCGTTTGGAGTTATTTGGGGCATTTCTGTTCTTTTTTGGGTATGCGATTTTGTAAAAAGTGTCCTTAGCTTTTTATTAGATGTGCGGATGCGATGTTGAGGGTTGTGACCTACGAATCGATGCCTATTTCAACGTATGTTCATCTTTGGTTTAAACCAGACCGGGTGGATCGTTTGGAGTCATTTGGGGGTATTTCTTTACTTTTTTGGGCTTGGGATCTTCTAAAAAGTGTCCTTATCTTTTATTTGACGCGTGGATACGCTGTTGAGGGTCGTGACCTTCTAATTGATATCTCTTTCGGCATATGTTCATTTTCAATTTAAACCAGACCAGGTTGGTAGTTTGGGGATATTTGGGGGCATTTCTGTAATTTTTTGGTCTTGGGATATTCTACAAATGTCCCTGTCTCTTTTTAGATGAGTGGATCCGATATTGAGGGTTGTGACCTTCGAATCGATACCAATTTTGACATATGTTCATTTTTTATTTAAACCATTCCGTGTGGGTCGTTTGGGGTTATTTGGAGTATTTCTATACTTTTTTGGGTTTGGGATTCTCTAAGAAGTGTCCTTATCTTTTATTAGACATGTGGATGCGATGTTGAGGGTTGTGACCGTCGAATCGATACCTATTTTGATATATGTTCATTTTCGGTTTAAAATAGATCGGGTGCGTCATTTGGGGTTATTTGGGGGCATTTTTGTTCTTTTTTGGGCTTGGGATATGCTAAAAAGTGTCCTTACCTTTTATTAGGCGTGTGGATGAGATGTTGACGGTCGTGACCTTCGATCGATACCTATTTCGGCGTATGTTCGTTTCCGATTGAATCCAGATCGGGTGGGTCATTTGGGGTTATTTGGGGGCATTTCAGTTCGTTTTTGGGCTTGGAATTTTCTAAAAAGTTTCCTTATCTATTATCAGAAGTGTGGAGGTGATTTTCAGGGTCATGACCTCCGAATCGATTCCTATTTTGGCATATGTTCATTTTTTGATTTAAATTAGACTGGGTGGGTCTGTTAGGGTTATTTTAGGCATTTTATACTTTTCTGGGTTTCGTATTTCCTAAAAAGTGTCCTTATCTCTTATTTGACGTGTGGATGCGATGTTGAGGGTCGTGACCTTCGAATCGATACCTATTTTGACATATGTTCATTTTCTGTCCAAACCAGACCGGGTGGGTCGTTTGGAGTTATTTGGGGCATTTCTGTTCTTTTTTGGGTATTCGATTTTGTAAAAAGTGTCCTTAGCTTTTATTAGATGTGTGGATGCGATGTTGAGGGTTGTGACCTACGAATCGATACCTATTTCAACGTATGTTCATCTTTGGTTTAGACCAGACCGGGTGGGTCGTTTGGGATCATTTGGGGGTATTTCTTTACTTTTTTGGGCTTGGGATCTTCTAAAAAGTGTCCTTATCTCTTATTTGATGCGTGGCTGCGATGTTGAGGGTCGTGACCTTCAAATTGATACCCATTTTGGCATATGTTCATTTTCGATTTAAACCAGACCAGTTTGGTCGTTTGGGGTTATTTGGGGGCATTTCTGTACTTTTTTGGTCTTGGGATATTCTACAATTGTCCCTGTCTCTTATTAGACGAGTGGATGCGATGTTGAGGGTTGTGACCTTCGAATCGATACCTATTTCGAAATATGTCCATTTTCGATTTAAACCATTCCGGGTGGGTCGTTTGGGGTTATTTGGGGGCATTTCTACACTTTTTTGGGTTTATGATTCTCTAAAAAGTGTCCTTATCTTTTATTAGACATGTGGATGCGATGTTGAGGGTTGTGACCATCGAATCGATACCTATTTCGATATATGTTCATTTTCGGTTTAAAATAGATCGGGTGCGTCATTTGGGGTTATTTGGGGGCATTTTTGTTCTTTTTTGGGCTTGAGATATCCTAAAAAGTGTCATTACCTTTTATTAGGCGTGTGGATGCGATGTTGAGGGTCGTGACCTTCAAATCGATACCTATTTTGACATATGATAATTTTTGGGCATTTTTGTACTTTTTTGGGCTTGGGAGCTTCTCAAAAGTGTCCTTACCCCTTATTTGACGTGTGGATGCGATGTTGAGGGTCGTGACCTTCGAATCGATACCTATTTTGACATATGTTCATTTTCGGTCCAAACCAGACCGGGTGGGTCGTTTGAAGTTATTTGGGTACATTTTTGTACTTTTTTGGGTATGCGATTTTGTAAAAAGTGTCCTTATCTTTTATTAGATGTGTGGATACGATTTTGAGGGTTGTGACTTGCGAATCAATACCGATTTTGATATATGTTCATCTTTGATTTAAACCGGACCAGGTGTGTCATTTTAGATTATTTGGGGGCAATTCTGTACTTTTTTGGGCTTGGGAGTTTCTAAAAAGTGACCTTATCTCTTATTTGACCTGTGGATGCGATGTTGAGGGTCGTGACCTTCGAATCGATACCTATTTTGGCATATGTTCATTTTCGGTCCAAACTAGACCGGGTGGGTCGTTTGGAGTTATTTGGGGCATTTCTGTTCTTTTTTGGGTATGCGATTTTGTAAAAAGTGTCCTTAGCTTTTATTAGATGTGCGGATGCGATGTTGAGGGTTGTGACCTACGAATCGATGCCTATTTCAACGTATGTTCATCTTTGGTTTAAACCAGACCGGGTGGATCGTTTGGGGTCATTTGGGGGTATTTCTTTACTTTTTTGGGCTTGGGATCTTCTAAAAAGTGTCCTTATCTTTTATTTGACGTGTGGATGCGATGTTGAGGGTTGTGACCTTCTAATTGATATCTATTTCGGCATATGTTCATTTTCGATTTAAACCAGACCAGGTTGGTCGTTTGGGGTTATTTGGGGGCATTTCTGTACTTTTTTGGTCTTGGGATATTCTACAAATGTCCCTGTCTCTTTTTAGATGAGTGGATGCGATATTGAGGGTTGTGACCTTCGAATCGATACCAATTTCGACATATGTTCATTTTCGATTTAAACCATTCCGGGTGGGTCGTTTGGGGTTATTAGGAGCATTTCTATACTTTTTTGGGTTTGGGATTCTCTAAAAAGTGTCCTTATCTTTTATCAGACATGTGGATGCGATGTTGAGGGTTGTGACCGTCGAATCGATACCTATTTTGATATATGTTCATTTTCGGTTTAAAATAGATCGGGTGCGTCATTTGGGGTTATTTGGGGGCATTTTTGTTCTTTTTTGGGCTTGGGGTATGCTAAAAAGTGTCCTTACCTTTTATTAGGCATGTGGATACGATGTTGACGGTCGTGACCTTCGAATCGATACCTATTTTGGCGTATGTTCGTTTTCGATTTAATCCAGATCGGGTTGGTCATTTGGGGTAATTTGGGGCATTTTAGTTCGTTATTTGGCTTTGAATTTTCTAAAAAGTTTCCTTATCTATTATCAGACGTGTGGAGGCGATGTTGAGGGTTGTGACCTTCTAATTGATATCTATTTCGGCATATGTTCATTTTCGATTTAAACCAGACCAGGTGGGTCGTTTGGGGTTATTTGGGGGCATTTCTATACTTTTTTGGGTTTGGGATTCTCTAAAAAGTGTCCTTATCTTTTATTAGACATGTGGATGTGAAGTTGAGGGTCGTGACCTTCGAATCGATACCTATTTTTACATATGTTCATTTTTGGTTTAAAACAGACCGGTGGGTCGTTTGGGGTTATTTGAGGTATTTTTGTACTTTTTTAGGCTTGGTATTTGCTAAAAAGTTTCCTTACCTCTTATTAGACGTGTGGATGCGATGTTGAGGGTCGTGACCTTTGAATCGTAACCTATTTCGCCGTATGTTCATTATTGGTTTAAACCAGATCGGGTGGGCCATTTGGGGTTATTTGGGGCCATTTCAGTACATTTTTGGGTTTAGGATTCCCTAAAAAGTATCTTTATCTTTTATTAGACCTGTGGATGCGATGTTGAGGGTCGTGACCGTCGAATCGATGCCTATTTCGACATATGTTCATTTTGATTTAAACCAGATCAGGTGGGTCGTTTAGGGTTATTTTGGGGCATTTCTGTACTTTTTTATGCTTGGGATTTTCTAAAAAGTGTCATTATCTCTTATTGGACGTGTGGATATGATGTTGAGGGTCGTGACCTTCGAATCGATACCTATTTTGACATATGGTCATTTTCAATTTAAACCAAACTGGGTGGGTCGTTTGGGGTTATTTGAGGGCATTTCTGTACTTTTTTGGATTTGGAATTTTCTAAAAATTGTCCTTATCTTTTATTAGACGTGTGGATGCGATGTTGAGGGTCGTGACCATCGAATCGATGCCTATTTTGACATATGTTCATTTTCGGTTTAAAACAGACCGGATGGGTCGTTTGGGGTTATTTGGGGCCATTTTTGTACTTTTTTGGGCTTGGGATTTGCTAAAAAGTGTCCTTATCTCTTATTAGGCGTGTGGATGCGATGTTGATAGTCTTGACCTTTGTATCGATACCTATTTCGGAGTATGTTCATTTTCGATTTTAACCTAACCGGGTGGGTCGTTTGGGATTATTTGGGTTTGGTATTTTCTTGAAAGTGTCCTTCTCTCTTATTTCACGTGTGGATGCGATGTTGAGGGTCGTGACCATCGAATCGATACCTATTTCGTCATATGTTTATTTTTGGTTTAAACCAGACGGGGTTTGTTGTTTGGGGTTATTTGGGGGCATTTCTGTACTTTTTGGGGGTTGGGATTGTCTAAAAAGTGTTCTTTTATCTTATTAGACGTGTGGATGCGATGTTGAGGGTCGTAACCTTCGAATCGATATCTATGTCGTCCTATGTTCATTTTTGGTGTAAAACAGACCGGGTGGGTCGTTTGGGGTTATTTAGGGGCATTTTTGTACTTTTTTGGGCCTGGGAATTGCTAAAAAGTGTCCTTACCTCTTATTAGATGTGTGGATGCGATGTTGACAGTCATGACCTTTGTATTGATACCTATTTTGGCGTATGTTCATTTTTGGTTTTAGCCAGACCGGGTGGGTCGTTTGGGGTTATTTGGGGGCATTTCTGTACTTTTTGGGTTATGGTATTTTCTTAAAAGTGTCCTTATCTCTTATTTGACGTGTGGATGCGATGTTGAGGGTCGGGACCATCGAATCGATACCTATTTCGTCATATGTTTATTTTTTATTTAAACTAGACCGGGTGGGTTGTTTGGGGTTATTTGGGGGCATTTTGGTACTTTTATTGGTTTGATATTTTCTAAAAAGTGTCCTTATCTCTTATTAGACGTGTGGATACGATGTTGATGGTCATGACCTTTGAATCGATACCTATTTTGGCATATGTTCATTTTAGGTTTAAACTAGATCGGGTGGGTCGTTTTGGGTTATTTGGTGGCATTTCTGTACTTTTTTGGACATGGGAGTTTCTAAAAAGTGTCCTTATCTATTATTAGACGTGTGGATACGATGTTGAGGGTCGTGACCTTCGAATCGATACCTATTTTGACATATGTTCATTTTCAATTTAAACCAAACTGGGTGGGTCGTTTGGGGTTATTTGGGGGCATTTCTGTACTTTTTGGGGGTTGGGATTGTCTAAAAAGTGTTCTTTTATCTTATTAGACGTGTGGATGCGATGTTGAGGGTCGTAACCTTCGAATCGATACCTATTTTTACATATGTTCATTTTGGTTTAAAACAGACCAGGTGGGTCGTTTGGGGTTATTTGAGGCATTTTTGTACTTTTTTAGGCTTGGTATTTGCTAAAAAGTTTCCTTACCTCTTATTAGACGTGTGGATGCGATGTTGAGGGTCGTGACCTTTGAATCGTAACCTATTTCGGCATATGTTCATTATTGGTTTAAACCAGATCGGGTGGGCCAT